>NC_068982.1:190999891-191000889 GCF_001194135.2 Octopus bimaculoides | reverse complement strand
GGCACGATGATGATATTAAAGAACTTAACAGAAGGTCTGTCTTGGAGTTCTTCACATGCCAATCTACAGTGAAGGGCAGTGTGTGTGTGTGTGTGTGTGTGTGTGTGTGTGCGTGTGTGTGTGTGTGTGTGTGTGTGCACTATACTAGAGTAAATGGATTTTTGTAGACATTTAAAACTAGTACTCTGTTGGTTATGACGATGAGTGCTCCAGTTGCGCCGATCAATGGAACAGCCTGCATGTTCTAACCTTCAGAATTTCAATACCACCATAGCAAAGTTGTAAAGCTTTCAACTGATTGTTAAGTTATTTTGAATAACAAACGCATGATGTACCAGCACCAATATAACAAACATCCACAGTTGGAATTAAAATAGACAAAAGCAAAAAATGAAACAAAGAAGAACCAAATTAAAATCTTTACCGAGATTTTGACATCACTGCTACTACTACTACAACCACCACCACCACTATTAATCCCCCCCTCCCCATATGAAACTACATAATGCCACATGTGTCTCTCGGTTTCCGTGTGTTGTAAGAGATAAAAACCAAGAGAGAAGATTCTGTGTACTTTTGTTTCGCTCGTCAAGTGGAAGAGACCAGAGAGACAACTGGTCATTGTGAATGAGTTCAATGGGAAATGGAAAAGAATTCAATTGGCATAATTACCTCATGAAACGTTGGAAAATTTTAGGACAATAAACATTTTAAAATTCTAATTACAAGAGCTTTCATGTGTGACGACAGGTGGTGCATCTTTCATGTGTGACGACAGGTGGTACATCTTTCATGTGTGACGACAGGTGGTGCATCGTTTATCTTTTACTAGCCTCAGTCACAGACTCAGGCAATGCTGGGGCAAGGCCTTCAATGATTTCAATCAAACAAATCGACACCAGTTCTGTTTCTTTTTGAAATCGGTTATGTCAGTAATTAAGTAAGAAAGACATATACGTACATATATATATATACATACATATACGTATATATGTACG
>NC_068982.1:190994087-190997124 GCF_001194135.2 Octopus bimaculoides | reverse complement strand
GAGCCATTGGTTCGTCTGGTATCGTGGAGTGGAAAGCGTCGAGTTTTGTCACGTACATACATATATATACATACATATATATACGTACATATGTATATCTATATGTACATACACATATATATATATGTAGAAGGTTGAAAAGGAACACACGAGTTGATATGTATATGGAAAATAAGACAAGGTAGAAAATGGTAATGAAAATACAAAACTAAGTTCTTGGAGTGCTCTGTCCTGGCTTCTGTTCAGAAAGAATTCTATTAAATTCCTTCTTTCCAAAAGAAATACTAAGTTCAAAACATCAAACACTGTATTCGATGGAATAAAAGATGACCAGCGATGTATAACACCATCTGATAGTCTGGTCGATACCTGATATATCATCATCATCATCATCATCATATAGATATGAAGGCTTGTGGCCGAGTGGTTAGGGTGTTGTATTCATGATCACCAGATCAAGCGATGTTGGAGGGGACAAACACAGACACACACACACATACGACAGACTTCTTTCAGTTTCCGTCTACCAAATCCACTAACAAGGCTTTGGTTGGACCGAGGCTATAGTAGAAGACACTTGCCCAAGGTGACACACAGTAGGACCGAACCTGGAACCATGTGGTTGGTGAGCAAGCTACTCACCACACAGCCACTCCTACGCCTATATAACAAAATTGTCAGTGTTTACCAAGTCTGGCTGTCCTTTCACTTTCACATTACTCTGTCAAATCTAATACTTCTTGATTCACATTGTTTTCAATTAATCTGGCATTATCCTGTAGCCTTGAGACTTTGATGAGGTAACTTAAGTTGTAGAACGATATTGTAGGGTTGGTTAGAGAGGCTAGATCTGGTCAGCTTGAATATAAAACAGGGAGAACATTTTGGTTGGATATGGGGTCTGGTTTAAATGCTAAAAGGTTTATCTTTCTCATTTGTAGCTGCTGCTGTTTAGCCCTAGGTTGTACATGATTGAGCAGATCAATAACCAGAATCACTCCAGTTTTGATTTTCCAGGTGTTGTATATCTACAATTTAAACAATGGTAAAGTAAGATGTGAGGGAGATTTGGCTGCTATTTCTATAGCAGGTGAAGTGATCAAATACAGATTACTTATCTAGATAATTTCATCCAAGGAGATCAAATATGGCAACCATTTCCAACAACAACAACACACATACATCATCATCTTTTAACATCTTTTAACATCTACTTTTTCATGCTTCCATGGGTTGGATGGAGTTTTTGAGGGAGATTTTTTCTGGCCAGATGCTCCTCCTATCATCAACCCTGTTTCCAATCAAAGCAATATTTCCCCATGACCAGACATGTTTTCATGGAAGATTGGAAACGAAGGTCACTGGTTGCATGATGGGGACATTTGTTTACAACTGTCACATAATGCCAAGGCAAAGAGACAGTAACACACACACACACACACACACACACATATGATGAGCTTCTTTCAGTTTCCATCTAACAAATTCACTTACAAGGCTTTGGTTGCCCCAGGGCCAAAGAAGAAGACACTTGCCACACATAATTTTCTCTAGAAGACCTAAAATTTTTTGTCCTTTACTATTTTGTGGACGAGAGGTACAAAGGGCCAGATTTAGAGACCAGACATAATGCTTGACCAATTAAGCAATGGTCAGGTACCTTACCAAGGTCTAACACCAAATGTGAACATCTTTTACTAGTAGCAGGACTTAAAAAGATATTCCTCAGTTGTAAACCAGGCCAGAACACTAAAACATTAAACAAGTACTCATTATAGAGTACAGGAGTACATATAACAAGGCAATAACAGGTACTCTATTTATGTGTTGATATAATCACAGGCCACATGGTTCCATTTTAGTAAGATAACAGAGTAACTCTGTTTAGTAAAGAGGAAGAGGAGAAGAAATAAGATAAAATAAAGAAAAGCAATAAATCTTTAAACAAATTTTCAACTTTTAGAACTTTTCTATCTGTGATGTTTTGAAAAAAAAAAACAATTTATACTCCCCAACCGATAACAGAAAATGAAACCTCTTTGCACTCAACTCTCTTTTACTCTCTGTTCTTTCACTCAGTCTTCTTTCATTTCCCTACTTTATTGTGTCTCATCCTGTTTTATTCTACTCTTTCGAATCTTATTTCTTCTCATTTTCCTCTTAACGAATGATGTTACCATCTTATCTTACTGAACTCTATATATAATAGAGGAGTACAGATAGGAAGTACACACGTAATGTTACAGCAAACAAATAACAGACACAACAGAGTTGAACGTAAAGATTATGTAACGACAATATATAGATATTTAATACATGATATATGTGTAACATACATGTAATGTAGGTGGAACACAGATATAGTATATATAACAGAAATGACTTTATGTGTGCCAAAGAAGAAACATAAAAAAAAAAGAAAAAAAAACTGCATGTGAACCTGAGTGGCACCAATGTGGTGGCCATGGTGATCCAAGACATGGTGATCCACAACTAACATTCATTTCAAAAATAAAACTAGTCTTCTTGCATCTGTTTTCCTCGTCATCCAGTACCGTATCACAGACATGGGGAATAAAACTAAATCATTCTGTGATGGATTTACATCTACAGAACTAAAATTTTTTTTTTAATGTTAACAAGGAATTTAAATTTGACTAAAACAGTTGCCACCTTACATCCTTCCAACACAGACATCCTCATCATCATCCTCATCATCGTTTAACGTCCGCTTTCCATGCTGGCATGGGTTGGACGGTTTGAGTGAGGACTGGCAAGCCAGGAGACAGCACCAGGCTCCAATCTGATCTGGCAAGGTTTCTACAGCTGGATGCCCTTCTTAACGCCAACCACTCCAAGAGTGTAGTGGGTGCTTTTTACCCACTACACTCTCGGAGTAGTTGGTGTTAGGAAGGGCATTCGAATCAGATTATTTGGAATCATTTTTGAGAACTACAAAACCAATAGCTTTTGATCTTGGTTTCAAATTTTGGCACAAGACCAACAATTTGGGAGGTGGGGGTGAGCCAATTACATT
>NC_068982.1:190984576-190988696 GCF_001194135.2 Octopus bimaculoides | reverse complement strand
AACTAGCAGAAGGTATAAAACGATGCCACTTGCAGCGGTACGTAGATATAGTTTGGTACGGAAATGTTACAAGTCACTAAGAAACAAAAATAATAACAAGTTGAACTTACAACACTTGGTCACATTGGGTGCTGTGTGTGTTTGTGTGTTTGTTGCTGCATACATATGTGTGTGTGTGTGTGGGTATATATATCCTCGTTTGATGAAGAAAAATAAAGCTGATACACGCGGAGTGAGAGAGACAAACTTCCTGATCCTGTTTTGTTTGTGTTGCTAACACCAGTTGCGTGACGCAAGGCCTCCTGCGCCAATTAAATGTACAACATGGACAAGCATGAGTGTTTTCACCATCCTACCAACCTTCGCATACAACACTAGCAGCAGCAGCACCACCACCACCACCACCAACACTGCCACTGCCACTACTACTACTACTACTACCACTTCTTCTTCCTGTATTACTACATTGGCTGATGACAATTACAAATTTATATTGACTGATTTGCCTTTATGGTTTTGTGTTTTCTTTGTGTTGTGTGTAAAAACCCAAAAGGTTAAAAATACAGAGAAAATGGCCTGGTTTTGGCTGTAAGTAGGTTTGTTTGTTTTTGAGGAAAAAAGTTTAAATTTTAAAACACTGTTGGATGGAAACTAAATTTCTTCTGCTGGAGGCTGTGAAGAATCTCACTGAAGTGAGGAATGGTAAACATTGATGAAATAGATTAGAAAAGAAAAAAACAACCTTTAAAAAAAAAAACAAGTAAATTAATAAGAAATAAAATAGCCAACAAACAGAGCAGTTATAGAATTGAAAGGAATGGTATGAGCAATAAAGAATGCTAGAGTTTAGAAGTGGGCAGAGGGCTTATCAGACAGGTTTGGGGGTAGCAGGTGTGGGGTGGGGAAACTAGCAGAGTTTCTGTTGTCCAACCAAGACTAAGAATCTGTTACAAAATCCACAACATTCTGTCCAAAGAAAAACAAACAAACAAACACCACCACCCACTGTTACCAATTCTCTTGGACAGCAGCAGCAGCAGCAGTACCATCGGCACCGCCAGACCCAGAGATAATTCTAAACTTTCACAGATAAGGCATTTTTTACTGAGCAGCTTGAAAGAAATGACTTGACTAATTCACAAGGATAAAAATACCATTGAACACAAGTTTGTTTTCACACACACACACACACACACACACACACACACACACACACACACACAGAGTTTTTTGGTGGCATGATTCTATGTTGGAATTGGTGTGGTTGGTCTGGGCAGAATAAGATTACGTTTATTGGGTGGGGGGTCAATGTACAGCTGTAGGGAACACATCAGGGTTGCTAGCAAGATACTGAATACAAAGGGTTATAGAATAACATAGTAATTATGCTTTGGAAGTTCACATCAGGGTTACACAAACACAGAATATTACGTGTTTCAAACCAGAATGACGTCTGAACCGGACTCACCCAAAATATTTTAGGTTATTAGAACACAGATTTACAATGATCCGCACAGACAAATACATGTCTACCAAATACCATACAACATTAAAATATTTGCTACTACCACCGAGACCAACACCTACGGTTAGGTTCACCTGGGTTTGCAAATTCTGGATTTGCTACATTTATCTCTGTCTCTAAAGGATGCTTCATAATTACCGAATGGCAATTAGGACTAGCTTGATATGGGAACGGGAAATAATTTCAAGAATCAAAAATTCTCCAAAGCTGACATGCCTTTAAGGACAAGCTCATTGTATGGAGAGGACAATCAATGGACACATGTTTCTGCCTCAATAGCTGTCATTAGCACCCAAACCAATTTCTCATTAAAACCTTAAAATAAATAACAAAACAATGACTGAGATGTAGGTTTTGTTGAAATGTTATTTAAAACTAATTTTCATCTTGCTAATGAGGTGAACGGTGTGATCCATGGTATTACTGGTTCAGGTGACACTGGCTTGAATGTGAGGAACCACATTCACCCTCTTGTGGATTAAACACCATGTGCTACTATTGGTGGCTACATGATGAGATACTACAGTTAATGGTAGGTAAAATAGCAGGACTGTTACCTTTTCTGCTCCACTGAAAGTGATTCTAGATTGAATCTGCACCTGAAAAGTGAATTACACAATCATCACAGAACAATCTACTGCATAATACAGTTCCATATTTCAGAGATGAGCAATTATGGACATAATTTACATTTGACAGATATTTGTCCTCATCTTGTTTGTTCTTAACACAACGTTTCAGCTGATATACCCTTCAGCCTTCATCAGGTGTCTTGGGGAAATTTCGAACCTGGGTTCTCATTCCTAAGGTATTTTTTGATGTTATTATTCAGGTCACTGCCTAGAATTGAACTCAGAATCTTGGGGTTAGTAGCCCGTGCTCTTAACCACTACGCCATATGCCCGTGGTTAAGAGTGTAGTGGTTAAGAGCATGGGCTACTAACCCTAAGATCCCAAGTTCGATTCCAGGTAGTGACATAAATAATAATAATAATAATAATAATAATAATAATGATAATAATAACATCGAAAACCAGGACTGCCATGTTATGTTGGCAAACAAACTTTACTACAAAGTACTATTGCTCAATACTTCATGTTGTGAGATTTAAAAATAGTCATTTTTCTA
Source organism: Octopus bimaculoides (assembly GCF_001194135.2). Classification (NCBI taxonomy): domain Eukaryota; kingdom Metazoa; phylum Mollusca; class Cephalopoda; order Octopoda; family Octopodidae; genus Octopus; species Octopus bimaculoides. The sequence goes on along the minus strand of NC_068982.1, from coordinate 190,986,042 downwards.
ATCGAAAACTACCTTAGGAATGAGAACCCAGGTTCGAAATTTCCCCAAGACACCTGATGCAGGCTGGAGGGTATATCAGCCGAGATGTTGTGTTAACAACAAACAAGATGAGGACAAATATCTGTCAAATGTAAATAACGTATATAATGAATCTACTGCATATTCTGGAGACTGTCTCTTGTGGCAACAATCTTGCTCAAAAATCCTTACACATGTCACGGGCACAAGTGCCAGAAAGGCAATGCTGGGCACAGGTGCCATCCCGATTTCGCTTTCGCTTGCCTCAATAAGTCTTCGCAAGCTGAGTTTCGTGTCCAATGAAGGAAAGGTACGCATAAGTGGGCTGGCTACACCCCTGGCAGAGGTCTTGGATTTAGGTCTCACTTCGCTTGCCAGGTCTTCTCACGCACAGCATATTTCCAAAGGTCTCGGTCAGAAGTCATCGCCTCGGTGAGGCCCAATGTTCGAAGATCTTGCCTCACCACCTCAGCCCAGGTCTTCCTGGGCCTACCTCTTCCACGGGTTCCTTCAACTGTTAGGGTTTGACACTTTTTCACGCAGCTATACTCATCCATTCTCGCCACATGTCCATACCAGCGCAATCGTCTCTCTTGCACACCACAACTGATGCTTCTTATGTTCAGCTTTTCTCTCAAGATGCTTACACTCTGTCGGGTATGCACATTGACATTATACATCCATCGGAGCATACTGGCTTCATTCCTTGCAAGCTTACGCATGTCCTCAGCAGTCACAGCCCATGTTTCACTGCCATGTAGCATGGCTGTTCGTACACATGCGTCATACAGTCTGCCTTTTACTCTGAGTAAGAGTCCCTTTGTCGCCAGCAGAGGTAAGAGCTCTCTGAACCTTGCCCAGGCTATTCTTATTCTAGCAGCTACACTTTCCACTTTCAGTGCACCCACCCCCACTACTAACTTGGTCACCCAGATAGCGGAAGCTATCAACCACCTCTAGTTTTTCTCCCTATTTTAAAGAATATTGTTGTGTAAAGCTAGAACAATGCGAGAATATGTGTGTGTGCGTATAAAATCATCATTGCCCTCAACCTTTCTTGTGCTACAGACTGGTTTCAAACAAAACTATTGTATTGGGTCAGCACCTGCACAAGGTGCTTTGCAATGAGAGACCAAACCCCAAACCACAAGCTTGCAAAGTAAACTTGTAAACCATAGAATCCTACACACACACACATAGGGGGTGGAGAGAAAGACTGTAAAAAGAATGAGAAAGACACGCAGCACCAACTTTCATATAAAATCCATTAGTTTACAATTCTCTTTTCTTTCCTTTGTTCAGTTTCATTTCAATTTTAATTCTGACGACACCAAAATCCAACAAAAGGAAAAAAACAACCACACCCTTATTTATATATTTATGGGTTTTTGTTACATAAACTTTGTCTCTGGATTTAATTGGAGTTACTAAAAGTTAAAACCTCAAAG
>NC_068982.1:190976729-190977607 GCF_001194135.2 Octopus bimaculoides | reverse complement strand
GAGGAATACCACTAAACATTTTGCCCAGGACACTGACAATTCTGTCAGTGCACCACCTGAAGGATAATAATAATAATGATAATAATAATAATAATAATAATAATAATAATAATAATAATAATAATAATTCTTCCCAATTTTAATACAAGGCCAACAAAGAGGCCAGTTGATATCATCAACCCCATTACATCACTGGTACTTTGTTGACCCTGGAGTAAAAAGTTGAACTCCACAGGATTTGAACTCAGAATGCAAAGCAGCAGAAAAAAACACTGCAAAGCATCCCCCCCCCTCTTTTTCTAGTGATTCTGCCAATCTCTCTCATTTAGGAAGAATGGGTTAGTCAATACCATCAATCCCCCAATACGTGACTGGTACCTTACTGACCTCAGGCGGAATTTTCACCGGACATGCACACACTGTGCGAGTGAGTGTATGAAGAGAGATATATGCACGTGAGCGTAAATATATATATCTTCTAACTTTTGTTTCAGTCATTAGGATGTGGCCATGCTGGGGCACTGAGGTGCATTTATTATCTTTCTTTAAGTCAAGTGCATATTCTATCAGTCTCTTTTGCCTAATCACTCAGCTATGGGAAAGTAAACAAACCAACAACAGTTGTCAAGTGGCAAGTGGTGGTGGAGGACAAACACAGACACATACATACACACATATATACATATGTGTGTATATATGCAGTATATACACGCATATATATATATATATAGGTGCAGGAGTGGCTATGTGGTAAGAAACTTGCTTCCCAAGCAGATGTTTCCGGGCTCAGTCCAACTGTGTGGCACCTTGGGCAAAGCCTTGTGAGTGGATTTGATAGATGGAAACTGAAAAGGAGCTTGTCGTATATATATATATAT
>NC_068982.1:190972942-190976150 GCF_001194135.2 Octopus bimaculoides | reverse complement strand
TATATATATAAGGAAACTGGTGCAACCTTCTGGCTCACCAGCCCTCAGTCAAACTGTGCAACCCATGCCAGCACAGAAAGCAAACGTTAAACGATATGATTATAATGATGATGATTATATATATATATATAAATAAATGCTATATTGTGTGTCTTGAGTTGAAATTCCAGTGAGGTTGACCTTGCTTTTTATCCTTTTGGGGATGATAGAATGATAAGTACCAGTTAAGCACTGGGGTCGATGTAACCAACTTAGCCCCTTCCTCGAACTTGCTGGTCTTGTGACAAACTTTGAAATCGACATCATACAGGCTTTATAAAAACCAAACATGTAACACCAAGACCATATGCACACATACACACACTTGCTAATAAAAGGAAAACAAACTGTTTACAATTAGAAAAGAAACCTTACTTGAGAAATAAAGTCTGGGCTTTGTAAATCTTGGTCGTAAGAGCATTCTTCCATTTCGTATATGGTATCCATTTGCCCTGTCTTACAGATTTTTATCTCAACTGATCAGAAGTGTTTAGACGACACCAGATCTTTACAGACACTAAAAGGTCACAGACACAAGAGGCCACACCAAAACGATAAAAAAAAAAACCAAAGTACTTAGTTACACAGTTATTGGTTCCATGATACTGAAGTGCAAGAACCAGGGCCTTAAACAAGAGGAGGACAGACACAGGATTACTAAAACACTGCGCAGCCAAGTACTACTCTTGTAGTTTTACCACAGGTGTCAGTGGTTCCAGGTTCAGTTCCACTGTGTGGCAACCTGGGCCTGTGTGTCTTCTACTACAGTCTCAGGCCAACCAAAGCCTTATGAGTGAACTTGGTGAACAGAAACTGAAAGAAGTGTGTGTGTTTGTCTCCCACCACTGTTCAACTCATATACTTATTTTATTGACCATGAAAAAATGGTGTAGACCCAAAGTGCCGATACTGCAACGATGGGATAGTAACAGTTGACCACCTAATATCTGGATGTAAGGTTTTAGCACCTGTAGAGTACAAATCAAGTCATGACAGAGTTGGCCAATATCTACATTGGATAATGTGTTGGCATTATAAAATCAAGACTGCTGACAAATGGTACAAGCACCACCCTGAGGCTGTAACTGAGGGAGAAAATATAACAATTCTTTGGAACTTTCCACTATGTACAGATCGGACAATCAAAGCTAATAAACCAGATATTGTTATGAAAGGCCAAAACAATAAAGTTTGTTTATTGATTTGACATGAGTTTACCCTGTGACCATAATATCTAGGCAAAAGAATTTGATAAGCTCAGAAAATATAAAGATTTGCTCTTTGAAATCGAAAAGATGTGGCATCTCAAGATGGTTACAATACTGGTGATTGTAGGAGCAATTGGAATGATCAAAAAAGGAACTGAAAATTATTTAAGAATGATCCCTGGTTTACCATGCATGCAGGAAGTGCCAAAAGACTGTATTAACTGGTACATCACACGTATTGAGAAGAACAGTGTCGCAGTGAAATTTCTTTCCCTTTTTCCCCTTTATTTTCTTTTTTCTTTTTGTCTTTCTTCCTCTTTTTCTCTATCACATGACTTTGTAAATGGACAATTTAGTGTATTTATTTTAATGGTGTTTCTCTGCCCTAGGTGTCAAGAAGTCACTTGACAAGAAATAAAAACAGAATTGAAAGATGTCAATGAAAATAATGAAAGTAATAATAATAATAATAATAATAATAATAATAATAATAATGATAATAACAGTAATAATAATTCTTTCTACTATAGGCACAAGGTCTGAAATTTTGGAGGAGAATAATTTGTCAAAGATGTAGAGAAACAACTGAAGGAGACTGAAATTGAAAGCCTGGTAAAGCTCCTGCAGAAAGTTTGTCTGTTAGGGAGAGCAGGGATCATCAGGAGGGTTCTAAGCCCTTGAAAGACAGCTGAAGACTTGTGGTTACAGGTAGTAACCTGCTATCCACATAATTCCTGCCAGGAATAAGACCGAACCTGAGCCAAACCAAAATAATAAGAAGCATTATCGACCTGCAGAAAAGTGCCATCTTGTATTCTGTATAGATGAATGTGGTTTGGGAATTCACTTTGTAAGTTGATAGTTCTGGTTTCAATCTCAGTAGCATGTTGAGTAAAATGGTTAGAATTGGAATAGACCAATGTCATGTGAGGGGAATGTCGTTGATGGAAACTGTGTAGAAGCCTTGTGTGTGTGATTACTAAGGAAGGGAATTGTATGAAATGGCCATAAGTCAGTGATTCTATAAAATTGTCAATACCAGACTTAGGACTAAAACTGTTTGAAGTCAGTGCTGCAGCATGGCCACATTCAAATGACTGAAACCAATTAATGAAATAAAACAACACTGCACCATCTTGGCTGATTAACAGAGGAATTGTTTAATCAAAACTGTAGCAATTAAACCATATCACCAGCCCCCACCACTCTCCCCCCTTGCCACCACCACCATCACCACTGCCCTCTCTCACTGTCTCAGTACTGTTTATTCATAATAAAAGTCTGCTGTCACCCAACTAAGACAGGACAAATCTTTAACCAATAGACCTTTGAAGCTGACATTTAACTATTGTGATGTGACCCTCCTTCACCACCACCACCACCACCACCACCACCGCCACCGCCAATGCCCTGCCGTGTGAGTCAGCCAGATGAGTTGTACAGGATCACAGATACACAGTCATTATATATGTACATACATTATCAGTGTGAATGCTGATAGTGTCTTGTTAGTTAATAAGATGGCCTCTTCAGGGATTGGAGCAGACACGATGATGGTGAGGGTTTATTTGTCCACAAAGGGACAATGTAGGAATAAAAAAAAACACCCCACTCCCCACCCTGTTCACAAGCAAAAACACGACTCCACCCCCACCTCTAAAGGTGTACATACACACACCCCTGGACACATCAACATTAACCTAATTGTGCAGTAAAAACTACCCAGAAAACATTGAAATAATTTGAATGATGACGATGACAGTGATGACGATGACAGTGATGATGATGGTGATGACGATAGTGATAACGATGATGATGACGATGGTGATGATGGTGATGACGATGGTGATGATGATGGTGATGACGATGACAGTGATGATGATGGTGATGACGATAGTGATAACGATGATGATGACGATGGTGATGATGATGGTGATGACGATGGTGATGATGATGGTGAT
>NC_068982.1:190965961-190972932 GCF_001194135.2 Octopus bimaculoides | reverse complement strand
AGTGATGACGATGACAGTGATGATGATGGTGATGACGATAGTGATAACGATGATGATGACGATGGTGATGATGATGGTGATGACGATGGTGATGATGATGGTGATGATGATGGTGGGTGACAGCTTTATATACATTGTTCTGAAGCCACAAATGCCATTGATTCGATGACCTCAACAAAGAACTGCAGCAAATGGAGGGCAAAGTTAACTAGGGTAGAATTTGAACCCAGAACCCAGCTGTATCAAAGTGGATGACGTCCACATGCTTTTAGTTCAGTTATTGTTTCCGATAACAACCCATTTGTTTTATCTTTTACTTGTTTTAATACACAGACTGCGGCCATGCTGGGGCACCAGCTCGAAGAATTTTTTGTGGCTTGAAATGACTACAGCCCCCCACCCCTTTAAAGCCTGGTACTTATTCTATTAGTCACTTTTGCCGAACCACTTAGTTAAGGGGAGGGGACAAACACAACATAAAGACACACACACACACATATAATCATCATCATCATCATCATCATCATCATCATTGTTCAGCGTCTGTTCTCTATGCTGGCATGGACTGGACGTTTTGACAGGAGCTGGCCAGTTAGGGAGCTGTCCAGATTCCAATTATCTGTTGTAGCATGGTTTCTACAGCTGGATGCCCTCCTGAATGCCGACCACGTTACAGAGTGTGGACTAGGTGCCATTTACATGCCACTGGCATGGAAATATATATATATATACATATATATATATATTGCTGAGTGGTTGGTGTCAGGAAGGGCATCCAGCTGTAAAAATTCTGCCAAAACAGTTGCAGAAGTTTGGTGCAGGCTTCTGCCTGGCTGGCTGCTGTCAAACCATCTCACCCATGCCAGCATGGAAGGTAGACGTTAAATGATGATGATGATATATACACACACACACACACACGATCGGCTTTTTTTCAGTCTCTATTAACCGAATCCATTCACAAAGCTTTGGTTGGCCTGTGGTTATAGTAGAAGACACATAAAGATGGACAAAATGCCGCCAAACATTCCGTCCTCCGGGGTGCAAACGATTCTGCCAGCTGACCACGGGACAATCAATTATCAAATGGTTCCCTACAAAGCTGTCATAGAATGGAAACATTCACACACACACACACACACAAAACTATATGACAGGCTTCTTTCTGTTAACCAAATTCCTCACAGACATTACTTAACCTGGGGTTACAATAGAAGACACTCACCTAAGGTGGGATTGAACCCAAAGTAATATGATTGAGAAGTGAGCTTCTTAAGTGCCCCCACCCCACATCTGCGTTGTGTCTTGGTCTTTCTGTCTGTGTGTCCCTATTTAAAACAGTAATAAGGCTAACGATGGAGGGAAACCCCAGCTTCCGATAAATAAATAAAGCCTGATCCGTTGTCCATGCTGGCATGGGTTGGATGGTTTCACAAATATTTTGATTTTGATTTGGAAATTCTAACATCTATTTGTATATGTATCCACACACATTATACATATATACATACACATATAAACACACAGCTATTTATATACATACACAAGCATATTTACATGCACAAACACATATATATTCATATACATATATACATAAACACACACATACATCTATGAATCTTATCTATCTACCTATCTGTCTGTCTGTCTGTCTCTGTCTCTCTCTCTCTATCTATATATACACACACACACACACACACATTGTAGCTGGTTATGTATGTATAAGTTGCACCCCAGATTTTCAGTTAAAAACCAAGTACAAACTATAGCTGCATACACACAAGGAAATAAGGTGTGCTCCACCGCCCCACACGTGTGTGTGTGTGTAAAATAATTTGATTTCTAAGTAATGCTTCTGATTAGTTAGAGGCTGAATTAAAGTAGGGGGGGAAGCACATGTGGCTGCACCACCACCTTTCTCCACCCCACCCTTTTACCATCTCCCCTACTACCGCCACCCCTTTACCAAACCAATAAAGATAAGAGACTAAGAAGGAGACCATTCCTCTGTGCATGCGTGTGTGTGTCCTGTGTCTTGGAACTGGTAACCTCTACAAGAGAGAGAGAGAGAGAGAGAGAGTAAATGGTGAGGTACCAGATGAGTCAGGGCAGAAAGTGGAAAGCATTTGCCAGCAATTGTTTCAATGAATAGACTGACGTCAGTCATCATCGTCATCATCGTCACAACATGATAATGCCATGACTGCTGGGAGGGGGTGGGTGGGTAGGTGGGGTTTTTGGTAAAGACCTACACCAATACCATTAACAGACATCAAGTCAGTGGCAGCGCTACTCTACATTTCTACATTTAATTCAGTGGAGTCATATAAAACTATGTAAAGTGTAGTGTGTGTGTGTGTGTGTGTGTGTAATTTGTTGCTAACCCCTCTCTAATTTATCTAGTTTATGTGGCTGTGTGGTAAGAAGTTTGCTTCCAGACCACATCATTCCAGTTTCAATCCCAGTGTGTGGCACATTGAGTAAGTGTTTTCTGCTATAGTCTTGGGCTGACCTATAGTCTTCGGTCGATGGAAACTGAAAGAAGCTTATTGTATATACATATATGATGTGTGTGTGTGTGTGTTTGTCCCCCTACCACTGCTTGACAATAGGTGTTTGTTTGTTTATATCCCCCTAACTTAGTGGTTTGGCAAAAGAGACTGATAGAATAAGTATCAGGCTTAAAAAACAACAGAAGTTTCTGGGTTGATTCATTCATCTAAAAACTCAAGAAGATGCCCCAATATGGTCGTAGTCTAATGACTAAGACAAGATAAAATACACACACACACACACACAGAGTGTGTAGCATAAGAACCTGCTGTATTAGACACACCCTGAAAGCAGGTGATAATGTTGTCCTTATGGTTTACTGTTTTTTTATTGTGTTTTTCTTTCCAGCTGCCATCCTCGTCCTTTGGACAGGGCTACACAGACAGCTTTTTTTGCTCCAGAAATATTTGTCAGCCTCTAAAATGGGGGGGAAGAAGCTTTTTTTTCTGCTGCATTTTATCTACAGTGACATCACATAACATACATGCACATGCACACACACACTGCTGCTGCCGTCGCCACCACCACCACCACTACTACTACTACTACTACTACTACTACTACTACTACAAGTGGTAGGACTTGTTGTCAAGTAGGGATGATGAACCAAACTAGAAACAATCATCTTTGACTGCCTCCTCCTCCTCCATATTAAGGAATTATTTTAGTTTTTATTCATTTATTTTTTATCATTTTATTTGTTTCAGTCATTTGACTGTGGCCATGCTGGAGTACCGCCTTTTAGTCGAACAAATCTACCCCAGAACTTATTCTTTGTAAGCCTAATACTTATTCTATTGGTCTCTTTTGCCGAAACGCTAAGTTATGGGGACAAACAGACACACACACACATATACATATATACGACGGGCTTCTTTCAGTTTCTGTCTACCAAATCCACTCACAAGGTTTTGGTCAGCTCAAGGCTATAGTAGAAGACACTTGCCCAAGGTGCCACGCAGTGGGATTGAACCCGGAACCATGTCGTTGGTAAGCAAGCTACTTACCACAGAGACACTCCTGCGCCTATATATATATAAAAAAAGAAATAATAATATTGACATTTACAGCTTCAAAGTCTATTTTGTCTTAATTAACCACCTCTCATTAGCTGGGATGGAACAAGTGATAAGTGTGGTTAGTGAGGTGGGGGTGGGTGGAGAGAGGTGACGTGTTGATGGGAGTGGCTTTAGTGGTAGTAAAATCATTGAAAGACCCTTATAACATGGCAATCAATAGAATCAGTGGAGGTGTGTGGCTCAGTGGTTAGGTGTGTTGTACTTATGTTCTAGTGATCAGGGTTTCGATTCCCAGGCTGGGTGGCACATTGTGTTTTTGAGCAAAACACTTCATTTGATGTTGGTCCAGTCCACTCAGCTGTAAATGGCCAACCCTGCAACAGACCAGCCTTCCAATCATGGGCAAATGTCGGCCTGGTTGCCCGGGTGGCATCGTTCAAAAGCTGAAATGATGCAAAGCGCATTGTGACAAGCGATGTGCAACATCTAAAAGCCTGGTCAATCACGTGATCAGTGATTAGGCAGGTTTATTTGATAGATTACCCTGCATTACATACCTTCCACCTGGGTACTTCTCCCTGATCAAACCCAAAAACCATTTCTAACACAGCGCCAACAGAAAACTTCTTGGTACAGCGAGAGATTTAATGAACTGTTGGGGATTTTAATCTATTTTATCTTTTACTTGTTTCAGACATTAAACTAAGGCCATGCTGGGGCACCGCCATGAAAAATTTTTAGTCAAACAAACCAACACCAGGTTGGCAAGCAGTGGCGAAGGACAAACAGAGACACTATCACACACACACATGTATATAATGGGCTTCTTTCAATTTCCATCTACCAAATCCACTGACAAGGCTTTGGTAGGCTTGAGGCTGTAGTAAAAAATACTTGCCCCAGGCTTAGATACTTACCACACAGCCACGCCTGCATAGAATGAATTGAAATGTTTTAGGTTCACGTTTGTTTTAAAAACCTAAAATTATGTTTTATAGATTGCAGCGCAAATTTGTGGCAGAAGAGAAAAGGAGAAAATTCTTCGAATCTCTGGTTTCCAAAGAGAGGAGAAAGAATGAACATAAGGGAGGTAACTCCTATTGACCAGAAAGAAATTCTATAAACACTATTTCACCAGCTGTTATGAAAACGATATCATATTTATATTTCTCTTATATAAACATGTGTTATATATTGATTTGGCACCTGGTCACTGACTCTTAATACTTTTGTTCTGTTATAACTTCTGTTACTATCTTTGTGTTGCCTTTATTTCAATTAATTTTGAAAATAACGAATCGTTTAGTAAAATAAATTTATCATTAATTAAGCTGAAGTTTGTAACATAAATCAAGATGAGATTTTAACGGAAGGCTTTAATTTAATCACCTCAAAATTGGAAGTTTTGTTATAGAAGAGTGTCGTGTGTGTGTGTGAGGGGGGGAGCTCAAGTAGATTAATACTAGTTTCAAATTTTGGCACAAGGCCAGAAATTTTTGGGAAGGGAGTAAACCGATTACATAAACCTCAGTTTATAACTGGTTCTCATTTTATTGTCCCTGATAGAATGAAAAGCAAAGGCGATCGAGGTAGAATTGGAACTTAGAACACTTAACATTTTGGCCTGCAAGGTTTGCAGCCTTACAGGTAGACTAATATGAAAAAGGTTAAATGAGAGACCAGGTGGATACCAGCTTGTCTAAGAAATCTCTTGGTGACAATCCACTGCTTGTTGCAGCAAATGCAGCTGCACCAAGAGCTGTGTCCAGTTTGTCAATGGTCAGCTGAATCCCAATGCCATGTCAGAGACTCAGTATTGAACCAACAAGACAGTCTCTAGACACTTGACTTGTTAAAAGTAGCAGCTGAATCTCATTGAAGATCTACAAAGAGAATGTAGTTCCTATTTTACAGAAAGACAGGGTGGTCACAGTTGCATTGTCTTTGACTAGCCATGGCTGTGGAAGTATCGAGTTTGTTTTGCAGTCATGTAGTTCTGTGTTCAATCCCAGCTCCCTTTTAGTCCCCCCCCCATTTATTACAAAATATTTATACAACTACCATAATCCTAAAATTTTTCTCGTCCAAATTCTCAGAACACAGTTTGTGATTTTCTAAAACAACTTTTCTACTCAACATACAAATATATTCTGATTTATGCATTTATAAAAAAAAGTGTTTGAATTAAAACTCAAATTGTAATTAATATTCTTTATATTAATTAAATTATTCTAATTACATTACATTATAGGCACAGGAGTGGCTGTGTGGTAAGTAGCTTGGTTCCCAGCCACATGGTTCCAGGTTCAGTCCCACTGCGTGGCACCTTGAGCGAGTGTCTTCTATTATAGCCTCAAACCGATCAAAGCCTTGTGAGTGGATTTGGTAGACAGAAACTGAAAGAAGCCCGTCGTATATATGTATATATATGTGTGTGTTTGTGTGTCTGTGTTTGTCCCCCCCCCCACCCAACATCGCTTGACATCCAATGGTGGTGTGTTTACGTCCCCGTAACTTAGCGGTTCAGCAAAAAGAGACTGATGGAATAAGTACTTGGCTTACAAAAGAATAAGCACTGGGGTCAATTTGCTCAATTAAAAGGTGATGCTGCAGCTTGGCCACAGTCAAATGACTGAAACAAGTAAAAGAATAAAAATATTAATTACAGTTTCAAACGGAAAGAAGAGAGCCTCTATATTGTCGAACGATCAAACAGATCAAACAATCAAACAAAAGTAGAAATGATTTCCAAATCACATTCCAATAATATTTTAAAAGACAGAATGCATTGAGTAGGAGAATAGCAGATGTATTGCACTTCGCATTAAGAGGTGATGGTCATGGATTACTTGACTGAAGGCAATAGCAAGGGGAGAAGTGGTCTGATGCTTTGCTATATGAGACAGGTACTTCATTGAAAAAAAAAGGCTGGAAAGGAAGAGGAAATGAGAAGCTGTGTGGAGAAGAGGATGTGAAGTGGGGGGTGGGATGGGAGTTGTCTGAAGAAATATGGAAGTGTTTGAAAGGGATCGAAGGTGGGGAAGAGGGCAGCCGAAGAAGACATGGCAGAAAGTATTGTATCTGATGTGCCAATGATGATGATGATGATAATTTCAAATTTCAAGAACAATTTGGACGGAATAAAGGACCGGATATAATGGCAGAAGAGGGTGGGGGTGGGGGGAGAGGAGTTTACATAAAATAAGAAAAGTGACAGGCCAATGTAGAAGGTAATAAATCAAGGAACCCCACAGACACCAAATTAGCTTGACCCCTCCCCCAGGGGAAAATGCCCTCACTCAGCTGTCATTTCCTAGTCTACAGGTGTTCGTTCATTCAGGTCACAGCCATCAGTGTCAACCAGCTTTCAACAAATTTACTGGGGAGGGCATTTTCCCC
>NC_068982.1:190959485-190965213 GCF_001194135.2 Octopus bimaculoides | reverse complement strand
GATCGATACGAGACGGGGGTAGATCCTGTGGGGATTGAGGGCAGTGAACAGGGACTCCAAACAATAGCTGCAGGGGGGTTAGGGGAGAAAAAGACAAGCAGGCAGAGAACCAGAGAGAGAGAGAGAGAGAGAGAGAGAGAGAGAGAGAGAGAACGGTTCAAGGTAATCCTCCGAACCTCAACAATAACAACGAAATCTAAAACAAAACAAATACCAAATAACATGAACTGACGATGGAACTATTTGAAGAAGAAGAAGAAGAGGGAAAGAAGAAGAAGAAAAAGAAGAAGATTTTTAATAAAGAAAAGAAAGTTGGTGGACGGAGCCAGATGTGGAAGCCAGATTTTCCGCATTAAGGATGACGACGAAAATCGACTTGCTAGACATAGCAGCCATAGGCTCCCTTACTCAATCAAGATTCACTTATGGTTAGACGACCAACAAACTAGATACACACACACGCATATATATACATGCGTTTTGATAATGTGAAGGCGTTTTAGAAATGGCCTTCTGTGAGGTTAGGATTAAAGGTGTGTCTGTGTGTGTATGTTCATGCATGAATGTGTGTGTATACATACACACATATATGTATGTATGATAAATAATAACTTGCATGCATACATGTAGACATGTGTGCATGCATGCATGTCTATGTATATATGTATCTATTTATGTATGTAATGCCTGTATGTAGAGAACAGATGACAGGGGAGCCAAGGGTTATGGGGTTAGCATGGGGGACAGCAGGGTTGGTCATCCCTCCTCTAAAAATAGATGTGTTTGGATGTGTGTATATACCTGCGTATGTATGAGAGATATATGCATGTGTGTATGTGTTTGTGTGTGCACACTGGTCTGCAATCCTCACCAATGAGGTCAGAATTTAGCAGCAGCAACCCTGCTGTTAAATGGCACACATATTCTTAGATTGGTTAGCATCACTAAATTATAGTTTTAGATTCTTTAATATCTTTAAAGTGACATATATTCTTAAGATACTTTACCATAGATAAATGGCATTTATTCTTAGCATAGTTTAAATGGCATGTATTAATTGGTTAACCTAGTTAAATGGCATATATTCTCAGATCCTTCTTAATATCATTATATGTTCTAGATTCATAGATTGGCTGATGATGTTAAATGGTAGTTATGGAATATGGTTCCTGGTTTAGTTTCAGTGCATGGCACAATGAGCAAGTGCTTTCTACTATAACCACCACAGGCCAACCATGTTTTGAGAGTGGATTTGATAGAAGGAAACTGAAAGAATCCTGTCGTGTATATATGTATATATATATGTATGTGTGTGCACGCACTTTTGTGTCTGTTTGTCCCATCACCAGCGCTTGACAACTGGTGATGTGTTTATGTCCCCATAATTAGTTGTTCGGCAAAAGAGACTGCACTGTCCCATTCACAAATCTTTTGCTCATATTTTCATGTCTTGACAGCTTAAAATCTCTTCAGACCTACTTCACAGCCCCTTTATTTTTAGAGTCATTAGTGGGGCTCTGAAAGGGCTCTCAGGGAGTAGCATCCCTGACTTCCTGAGCTAGTTTCTTAAAAACCATGGTAGAGCCCTTGGTCTCGGACCACTAATGTCTAGAAACTGAGGTTGGGGGTAAGCAAGAAAATCCAGCTCCAAAAAAGCCTCATGATAGCAAAGGAGAATGGGCACCAGCCAGCCCAAAGGTTGGGTTGGGCAGCACCTGCCTACCTCGGTTGCTAAGGCATTGAGGTAGATCTGGCCAACCCTGTTAATGGGGACAAAACCTGGATTTAAAACACTGGATGACGACGACGATGATGATAAACCTTCACAAATTCAAGTTAAACATTGTCAACACATTTGACATTCCTGTCTGGTAGACATTTCTCACCCTCACCTGTTAGGTAAAGACAAAGCATTCATCTGCCTCACACACACACATACACACAGAGGTTCAGAACACACAGGACAAACAGAATTCAATACATGAGTATTTATATCCTTTTACAAAAATTATTTTTAAACAGTAGATAGTTACAAAAGTGACTCAAAAGCAGAGAGTTTTGCCCATGGTAATTCATCACCAAAAACTGACTTCAAATTTCAGAGGTTTTTTTCTTAAACAAAAAGAATTGGTGTTTGGATCTGTTTTGTAATTCTTCTGTTGATTAAAAATATTAAAAAAAGTGTGTGCTTGTATGTGTGTGTGTGTTTATATATATATATACAGAGAGAGAGTGGTTGGGTTTACAAGGGGTTTTTCATACTTAATATTAAATCAGGCATTTATGAAGTAAAAAGAAGGAATTTGAATTCCTCACGATTTCCTCTCAGCATTTCTACAAAACGTTGAGTAAAGAAAAACAGTCAAAATAAAAAGAAAAAGACTCAGAAATTTTTTCAATAAAACGTTTTTATTGTTGCTGTTGTGACTTGTTGAGTGTAACAAATATAAACAAGAGCACTCAGAGAGCGCAAACCTCCGCCAAGGCAACACCAACGTCCACTCAACAATTAGCCAGAGATGATTTTTAAAATGAGAATATCTGAAATAAACTCGACTGCTCTTACAAACGAGAAAACTAAAAATGAACCCCGACCGCTCTCAAAAATTAAGTAAAAATAATCCAGAATTCTTATCCAGTGCCAGATCGATCCCCAAATCTAATCAGTACGTGCAGGTTATGAGGCCAAAGTTTCATCTGAATCCATTCAGCAGTTCTTGAGATATCTTGTCCACAGACAAACAAACAAATGTGACTGAAAACAATACCTCCACCTTCGCTAAGGTGGAGGTAATAAAGTCTCAGATATATCTCTTGTGATAAAACCCCCCCCTCAAAATCAAGAGACCTGAATGTACAAGGAAAACGTTACACACACACACACACATAGAGGCATGGTTGTATGATAAGAAGTTTGTCTCCCAACCACATGGTTCCAGGTTCAGTCCCAGTGAGTGACACCTAGGGCAAGTGTCTTTATCTAATAGCCTTGGGCTGACCAAAGGTTTGAGAGTGGATATAGTAGACGGAAACTGAAAGAAGCCTGTCATACATAAATACCTGTGTGCATGTCCTTGTGTTTGTTTACACCGCTATAACTTAGTGGTTCAGCAAATGAGACTGATAGAATAAGTACTAGGTTTACAAAAAAAAAATACTGGGGGTTGATTCGTTTGACTAGAAAGAATAATTCAAGGTGGTGCTCCAGCTTGGCAGAAAAGCAGAAAGTGCTTTGATGTGAGAGAGTTGAGAGGGAGGAATGGATGAGGAGGCTGAATGAATTTGTCTGCAAGAAGATGGTAAGAAAGTATTGTTTCAATGCAGGCCAGTGGGTTTTATGTGAAGAATAAAAGACTATAGAATTACAGGAGACAGGAGAGAGAGAGAGAGAGAGAGAGAGAGAGAGGCAGCAGTGGGGAGGGGGGATTAACTAGTAACACTATTAGATTACATAGAGTAGTAGTGATAGCAGCAGCAGCAGCACAAAGCAAACAATTTCTCAAATGGTAGAAGGCACCAAGCAGCAGTGGCAGAAAACAAAATGACAAGACTCTCAAAGAACACAATTCTATATAGCATTACTACCACTACCACTACTACTACCACTACTACTACTACTACTACTACTACTACTACTACTACTGCTGCTGCTGCCACTACTGCTGGATGGATGTAAACATTTCAGCTGTTTTAGACGCAATGTTATCTTCCCCAACCCCATCTACCTTCACTTAATCAGACTGTGAGAACATGTGTGTGTGTGTGTGTGTGTGTGTGTGTGAGTGTGTGTGTGTATATATATATATATATATATATATATATATGCATGCATGCATGTATATTTGAGTATATGTGCAGGTGTGGCCATGTGGTTTGCTTGCCAACCATATGGTTCCAGGTTCAGTCTCACAGTGTGGCACCTTGGCCAAGTGTCTTTGGAAGATGGAAATTGGAAGAAGCCTGTCGTATGTATGTGTGTGTTTGTGTGTGTGTGGTGGTTATATCTCAGTTTATTCTCACCACTGCTTGACAAACGGTGTTGGTGTGTTTATGTCGCCATAACTTAGTGGTTTGGCAAAAGAGACTGATAAAAATATCAGGCTTTAAAAAAAGAAAAAAATGGAACTACTGGGGTTGATTCATTTGGCTAAAACCTTCCCAGCAATGGTTGCAGTCTAATCATCATCATCATCATCATCATCATTGTTTAATGTCTGCTTTCCATGCTAGCATGGGTCAGACAGTTCGACTGAAAACTAGTAACCCGGGGAGCTGCACCAGGTTCCAATCTGATTTGTCAAGGTTTCTACGGCTAGATGCCCTTCCTAATGCCAACCACTCCAAGAGTGTATGCCAAAGGTCTTGGTCACCTGTCACTGCCTCCACGAGGCCCAACACTCAAACGGTGCTGTTTACATGCCAGTCAAATGGCATTGGCCATGGGCTACAATTTCACTTGGCTTTCGCAGGTCTTCTCAAGCACAGCATATTGGCCAATGTGTGAAGGGTGCTTTTTACGTACCAGTCATGCGATACTGGCATCGGCCATGACTATGATCTCACTTGGCTTGATGGGTCTTCTTAAGCATTGCATATCAACAAAGGTCTTGGTCAATTGTCATTTCCTCTGTGAGGCCCAGCATTCAAAGATCATACTTTAACACCTCAACCCACATCTTTCTGGGTCTACCTCTTCCACAGCTTCCCTCCACCATTAGAGTGGAACTTCTAATGATTATGAATATATATATTTTATTTATGTGCCCTTTTCAAGCCCAGCTAGGCTCATGGATCTGGTTTCTATGGCGTATGTGGTCCCCCCAGCTGGATGGGACGCCAGTCTATCACAGCGTTACTCAAGAAACAGGAAGAAGGAGCAAGAGAAAGCTGTGGTGGAAGAGTAGAGCAGGGGTCACCACCATCCCCTGCCAGAGCCTCGTGGAAGAGTACAGCAGGGCTGGCCACCACCCCCTGCCAGAGCCTCGTGGAGCTTTAGGTGTTTTTGCTCAATAAACACTCACAACGCCCGGTCTGAGAATCGAAACCACGAAACAACTCATGCTAGCATGGGAAATGATGACGATGACGATGACGACGATGACGACGATGACGACGATGACGATGATGACAATAGGAATACAAAATACAGTGTCTTCTCTTTCTTTTAAGAATGATATCTTGGGAATAAAGGCTGTAAAACCATTTCTAATTAGTTAATTAGTATTTAGTGGTAATTAAAAAAATTTCAGTAGCCAAAAGATTAAATTAGGGGTGAAAAGGAAACCCTTTACTGATTGGAATAAAATGTCAAAGATTGCCAGCAAGTGAAAGTAATTATGAACGAACCAGTAAGGAAGACCTTCCTCTATGTGGTGGCTATGGCTGCTAGAAATAACAGCCAAGATAAGATGAACAACAACAGCAACAAATTAGCAATATGCAGGAGAAAACGTTCGCTAAAAACCTCAAAGTGAAGTTGACCAAATTTCTGCGCCAATTCTAAAAGACACATTAACCATTGATTGCCATGTAAGATATAGGGAAGTAGTTTGAGAAGAGAGGCAGCGATTTGCACATGACTAGAGCCATCCATATTGCACATGACTAGAGCCATCCATATTGCACACGACTAGAGCCATCCATATTGCACACGACTAGAGCCATCCATATTGCACACGACTAGAGCCATCCATATTGCACACGACTAGAGCCATCCATATTGCACACG
>NC_068982.1:190955566-190958628 GCF_001194135.2 Octopus bimaculoides | reverse complement strand
AGCCATCCATATTGCACACGACTAGAGCCATCCATATTGCACGTGTCATTTAGGTTGGCACTTGGGAGGCCTAGGCAGCACTTCCTTAGCACACCTACTTGTCAAGAGGAGAGGGAGGAGGAGGAGGAGGAAAGAGAGATTGAGTGCATTTTGACGAGTGGTTGGGGAGTGGCGGGGTGGGGGTGGGGTGATTTATGATTTCTTTTTAAATGGTACAATGTGTATATTTATTTCTTCTTCAATGTAGGTGTGCGTGGGTGTAAATATACAGTGCATGTGTACATATATATTTATGTGTGCGTATATATATTGTACATGTGTTAAGTATATATGTGTGCATGTATGTGTGTGTGTGTGTGTGATCATTGTCATTGTTTGCCCGTCCTCTTTTCCATGCTTGCAGTTTTATTGAAGCAGAGTTTCTATGGCCGGATGCTCTTCCTGTCACCAATCCTCACCTATTTCCAAGCAAGGTAACATTTCCTCATGGACAGACATGTTTTCACAAAAGACTGGAAATGAACGACACTGCTTCTTCGATGGTCACACTCATTTTCAATTGTCATGTGATGCAAAGTTGAGGAAACAGTAGCATATTCCCCACCCCACATATCTCTATACAATGGGCTTCCACACAGTTTCTGTCTACTGAATCTACTCACAAGGCTTTAGCCAGTCCAGGGTTATAGAAGAAGACACTTGCCCAAGGTGCCATGTAGTGGGACTGAACCTGGAACCATGTGGTTGGGAAGTAAACATCTCAACTACACAGCCATGCTTGCATCCACTGATGATGATGATGATGATGAGAAATATATATGTGGAAAGTGCATGGCCCGGTGGTTAGGGCATTGCACTCATGATCCCTCGATGGGGAGTGTGATTCCCAGACCAGACAGCATGTTGTGTTCTTGAAGAAAACACTTCCTTTTACTTTTGCTCCAGTCCACTCAGCCGTAAGTGGGACACCCTGTGACAAACTAGCCTTCCAATCACGAGGAATGTTGGCTAGCATGCTTCACCAGTGAGGTGACATCAGTTGAAAGCTAAAATGATGCAAAGTGCACTGTGACCAGTGATGTATAACAACATCCAAAATAGGAACCAGTTGATCACAGGTCAATTTAACCAACTTCCCCACCTCACCCAAAACTGCCGGCCTTGTGCTAAAATTATTATTATTATTATTATTATTATTATTAAGGCAGTATGCAATAAAAAATGCTGTATTTTGTCAGTCTTTGTGGTCTGAGTTCAAATTCTGCTGAGTCTCACTTCGTCTTCCATCCTTTTCTGGTTGATAAGATATGTATCAGCTGAGTACTGGGGTCGATGTAATCGATTTAACCCCGCCTCCCCTGAAAGTGCTGGCCCTGTGCCAAAATTGGAAAGTATTATTACACACATAGGCACAGGAATGGCTGTGTGGTAAGTAGCTTGCTTATCAACCACATGGTTCCGGGTTCAGTCCCACCATGGGCAAGTGTCTTCAGCTATAGCCTTGGGCTGACTAAAGACTTGTAAGTGGATTTGGCAGATGGAAACTGAAAGAAGCCTGTCATATATATACAAACATATATATATGTATATGTTTGTCCCCCCACCATTGCTTGACAGTGATGTTGGTGTGTTTACGTACCTGTAACCTAGTGGTTTGGCAAAAGAGACCGATAGAATAAGTGCTAAGCTTACAAAGAATAAGTCCTGGGGTCGATTTGTTCAACTATAGGCGGTGCTCCAGCATGGCCGCAGTCAAAATAAAAGACTGTTTTAATTAAGGCAGCCATTTCTAGAAACACCTTGCCATGCTGCACCTCCTGGCCCCCAACAATGACAACTGGTGCAACTGCGTTAACAGCCAAATGCAAGAGGTTTCATTACAAAATTGATATGGCAGACATCATAAAAAAACAGCATGGCTTCTCCTTATATTGCTCTCCAACACTGGCAAATATATTGATTATTTTAGGGATCAATAATTTATGTCAGCAGATTAAAAGCTATGAAAGCTGCTGCTCTTCAGTCCATTTTATCACAGCATATTTTCTCATGCTGTTACAAAGTGAGGAATCTCAGAAGTTTACGATAACGTACTCGTTGACTTTAGGAAAATGTTTTCCAAGTGGCCAAAGTAACCAGCATCTACACGTGTTCCCAATGCAAGTGAATAAGGGAGCGTCAACATGGTTGCTTGATCTGGTAAAAATAGGAGCCAAATCATGTCTGGTTGTCTTAGATCTTTGCCTCTCCAAAGCATTTTTCATTAGTTTGTCCTGAACATCCACGCTTGTTTCCAGAGTTTTAGGTGGTCCTTGTTTCAGGTGTTCGAAGTAATATAAGGCTTTCCTTTCGTAAGTTTAAGTTATTCTGGAGGTGGGAAGAAAAAAGGGAATGTGTATCACTTATATGATGTAAAGACACCAGGAAAATAACGAGAGGATACTAAATTAGATCCTGTAAAAACTGGGATGGTTTCAGCTGCAATATCCTTCATCAGAGAGTTGATTTGAGGCGAAACAAGACATGACAGCAACAGAGTCACTCTTTACTATATATATATGTATGTATATGTTTGTGTGTCTGCGTTTGTCCCCCCAACATCGTTTGACAACCGATGCTGGTGTGTTTACGTCCCCATCACTTAGTGGTTCAGCAAGAGATACCGATAGAATAAGTACTAGGCTTACAAAGAATAAGTTGTGGTGTCAGTTTGCCCGACTAAAGGCAGTGCTCTAGCATGGTCGCAGTTAAATGACTGAAACAAGTAAAAGAATAAAAGAAAAGAATATATAAAATCTGGTCAATAACTTTATAGTGTGCTTTCAAAAGCTCCTGTCCATTGGCTACTCTTAGAGCTTATTACACACTAGGAAATCCATTACTGGACATCCATGTGGAAATCTGCAAATATTCACAGGACATTAAAAAAGAAAATTTTAGTATGAGAAGATGGATTGAACAGGCTTTATTACAAATCACTACAATTGTTTCAATGCATCATTAACAGCTGCTAATTGTTGAATGCTATATATATATATATATATATATATATATATATATAT
>NC_068982.1:190948460-190952617 GCF_001194135.2 Octopus bimaculoides | reverse complement strand
TATATATATATATATATGATAACACATTAATTTATCATTAGATTAGCTGAGACTGAACAAGACCTACATACAGTTAACACACACACACACACTGATGTTGTGCAAGTTTCATTTTACAGCAGCTGAT
The DNA here is from genome assembly GCF_001194135.2 of Octopus bimaculoides. Lineage (NCBI taxonomy): Eukaryota > Metazoa > Mollusca > Cephalopoda > Octopoda > Octopodidae > Octopus > Octopus bimaculoides. Next base: position 190,952,490 of record NC_068982.1, on the reverse strand, counting down.
GAATGATTCAGTAAACACTATCAGAAGTTCAGATTCTGCTTGTTTACTTTACATTGAATGTCTCGCAATAAAATCACTGTGCTACTACTACTAGTTAGTACTAGCAATTGCTACTACTACTGTTACTAGTACGAATTATTATTGAGTGAGAGAGCAGCGCGTGCCATCAAAGTGACACTGGGGTACAAATATACGAAGTCCAGTATACCCATCATGACTACCCATCTGATAAGGGTACACCAGGCACATGCATCACAACCATATGTGCGCGACATGGTGATCTCATATCAAGATTAACAGTGCATGAACTTACAAGTGGGGTCCAGTTACAATTTTCTTCAGGTCAAGTAACCCATCCCGCTCAAAAGGTCCCTGAATAAGGGTGGTTTGAGGATGTTGAATGAAACACCCACTAAAGCCTTGGGCCGACCAAAGCCTTGTGATGGGTTTGATAGATGGAAACTGAAAGAAGCCTGTTGTGTATAATGTGTGTATGTGTGTATTTGTGTATTTGTGTTTACATCCCCATAACTTAGTAGTTCTGCAAAAGAGACTGATAGAATAAGTACCAGCCTTAAAAAAACAAAAAGTCCTGGGGGTTGATTCCCTGTTTACAATGGATGGATAGGTGCCCTCATCTTGTTCGTTGTTACCACGTTTCAGTTGATGTACTCTTCAGCCTTCATCAGGTGTTCTGGTTTTGGTGGAACTTCGAACCCAACCCTTTATTTCACTAATGGGGTACACTGTTCTCATTCCTGAGGTATTCTTTTTTGCTGATGTTATTTTTTCTGTAGGTATTATTTCTCGAGTCCCTGCTTGGGATTGAACTCAGAATCCAAGGGTTAGTAGCCTGTGTTCTTATCCACTGTGCTATATGCCCTCAGATTCTGAGATACTAACCCTCAGATTCTGAGTTTAGTCCCAGGCAGGGACTTGGGAAATAATATCAACAGAAAAAATAACATCAGCAAAAAAGAATACCTTAGGAATGAGAACAGAATAAAAAAAAGGGTTGGGTTCGGAATTCCACCAGAACACCTGATGAAGGCTGGAGAGTACATCACATGAAACGTGGTTACAACAAACATGGTGAGCACACCTCTCCATCCATTGTAAATCATCATCATCATCGTTTCCATGCTGGCATGGGTTGGACAGTTTGACTGAGGACTGGCGAGCCAGGAGGCTGCACCAAACTCCAATCTGACCTGGCAGAGTTTCTACAGCTGGATGCCCTTCCTAACACCAACCACTCCGAGAGTGTTGTGGGTGCTTTTACCTGCCACCGGCACGAGGGCCAGTCAGATGGTTCTGGCAATGACCATGCTCAAAAGGTGTTTTTTTTACGTGCTACCTGCACGGGAGCCAGTCCGGCGGCACTGGCAACGACCACACTCGAATGTTGTTTCTCACGTCCCACTGGCACATGTACCAGTAAGGCGACATATATAATTCCTCATGTCAGAAATATAGATTAGTATGGGGTTGATCTGTTTGATTAAAAATTATTCAAGGTGGTGCCCCAGCATGGCCACAGTCTAATGAGTGAAAGAAGTAAAAGAAGAAAGATAATCCATTTTAACAAGGCATGATAGATTTTTGAATAGAGAGTAAAATGGTCAGAAATTGATGATAGTCAGAGTACTTAATGGCTGACCGACTTTTGGTGAAGATATTAACTGGAACTGAAAAAAAAGAATTTAACACCAGCACCACTACTGCCTGATGCAAAGAAAATTGTGAAGATTGTGACTGTGAAATGTTGCTTTTAAAACTAGACAGGCACATTTTGATAAGATGGCCAGCTTCTTTTCCTTCTTCATTTGATCCAAATACTATTTTCATTTTCACTGTAGAGCTTTTCATTCCTTGCATAACACTGAAAACTATTTCATTACAACAACATACTGTAGACGTACTAATATTTAAGAAGAGGGGAAAGAGAAGAGAGAGAGATGGGGGCAGGGGTAGAGATTTTGGTAGGAAGAGAATTGATGCAAACATAATTTGGAGCTATTAGTTTTGGTGGCCTAGAATAACAGATGGAGATTGTCACCAATAAAACAGCTGGTTCATGAGATTTAGAGAATCAAGCAATGGTAGCAGCTAAAATACAAGGATTCTTTTCAGAAAATGAGATCTTTGTTTGAGGAATTGGTCTGCTGGTTGGCGCTCTCTGTATTTGTGTGTGTGGACACACACATACACACATGCGGATTGTGTTGTGACCTTGAGCAAGACAGTTTATTTCAAGTTGCTCCAGTCCATTCAACAGGCAAAAACGAGTCGTACCTGAGGCGATATCAGGTAATAAAGCATATTAAAAAAAGTTAGGTAACATCAGGTCATATTATGTAATATGTTTTGTGCATATACAATTACCATGCTATTGAAATATGTAGCATAAGTTGAATTACATCATCATCATCATCATCATCACCATTTAATGTCCGTTTTCCATGCTGGCATGGGTTGGACAATTGACAAGGGCTGGACAGCTGGGGAGCTGCACCAGATTCCATGTCTGCTTTGGCATGGTTTCTATGGCTGGATGCCCTTCCTAACATGCCAACCACTCAACAGAGTGTCAGTTGGGTGCTTTTTACGCGCCACCAGCACCAGTTCTTTTTATGTGGCACTAACACTCACACCAATGCTTTTTATGTAACACCTTGGTTTTAGGATCTCAATTCTGTTGTGGTGGGCAGATCTTCTTGCGTACAGCGATGCACCACATGGCTCAGTCCTCCATCATCTCCTTCAAAAGGTTCCGCATTTTGAGATCGGCCTTCAATACTTTGTCCTATATCTTCCTCATAAATATAAATGTAAATACCAAATTTAAATATCAATTCATGAATAGTATTCCTTTGTATATTAGTTCAACTCCAAGTAACAAACACTCCCTTGTCACTGTCAGAAACAAAGTGAATCAGTGATCGATCCATTAGAATCATTGAATGGCTTACCCACTGACTTATGAAATACACTGATGAGTGTGGGGTTGGGCTGGAACTTTTGGGCGTCTGAACCTTTATCTCACTAGGTTATGCTACAGTATTTGTGTTGGAACCCTATGTTGACAGTTCAATCCCAGCTGGAGCATATATACACAATGTACATTGAAAAATATGGTTTCTGGTGAGAAACTTGGACCATCTCATCATCTCATCGTCTTCTTGAGTGGTGCAAAGGTGTCATCTGCCAGGAGAAAGAAATCTCGCTTCAACTTGATAAAATACACAAACACACACAAAAAAAACACAGAAACAGTTTTCTGTGATTGAACTTATGCTGTATTGTTTAACCCAATATCAGCAGCCTTATGGTAAAGGGCATTCCAGCCATGACCATCTCAGCTATTTTCTCGTAAATAGTCTATCCAAGACTACATTATCCTATGTATGCTGCCTTGTTTTTTGTAAGAGTGCAATCTGAGGGAGATTTGGCTGCTATTTCTAGCAAACTGAGCAATCCCATAAACACTCTCTTGTTGGTTTCTCTCTCCAAGATGTGTTAAGCTGTTCATGATGTGGGGAAAGTGAAACTTTGAAAGAATATACTGGACATAATTAGCACTTTTAGCAAAACGGTGAAATTTAAACGAGCTTATATTACACCGTAAACACATTTCTACCAAACGCCCCGCCCCTTCCCACCACTTCATTTTCTGACGTATTCCTATATACTTTCCAAATTAATAATTCTTCCCTAACAGATTAAAATCAGATTTTTCTTGTGATATTTTCCTGCTAACGAAAGAAATTGCTTCCTCCCTAACACACACACACGACTGGTCTATATATTTCTATATTTCCTGTCTCTCTGTTTATCATCGGCTATTGAGTGCTCAGCCACCTCTGACATCATCATTTACGTCATGACAGAGGATAGTTGGATGGGTGGGTGGGTGGCATTTTAGTCAGAGATGGCGGATCTAAGAATTCTTGGTTATTTTCGCTCTGAAAACTACTTTTTGATTCATTAATGCTAGACACTAATTATATATATATATATATATATATAT
>NC_068982.1:190937054-190947549 GCF_001194135.2 Octopus bimaculoides | reverse complement strand
ATATATATATATATACTGGTGATAATGGCATTTCTGTGGATTGTCAATCCAGACAAATCACTCTGTAACTTGTGCTGATCATTAAAAAAAGCACAAGCATGGCTGTGTGGTAAGACATTGGCTTCTCAACCAAATAGACACACACACACATCATGGAGGTGGCCACATAAAAAGCACATTTCGAGTGTTGGGCCTCAAGGAGGCAATGACTGAGGCCTTTGGCATTATGTCATGCTTGAGAAGAAGACCCATCAAGCCAAGCAAAATCGCAGTTGTGGCAGATACTGGTTTCACACAAATGGCACCTGTGCCAGTGGCACATAAAAGCACCCATTACACTCTCAGAATGGTTGGTGTTAGGAAGGGCATCCAGCTGTAGAGACCATGCCAAATCAGACTGGAGTCTGGTGCAGCCCTCCAGCTTACCAGCCCTGGTTAAACCGTCCAACCCATGCCAGCATGGACAATGGATGCTAAATGATGATGATGACATTTAGCTACAATTTCTAGCGAGTCCAGGGTCCAAAGCACTCCTCCCTACTGGCACTTCAGTGACAAAGATTTTACAAGATGCTGGTGAAAGGCTTACATCATTCCAATGATCCCAATGATAAAAGACTAAAGATCATCATCAGTTTAATGTCCCCCTTTTCTATGCTTGCAGGGGGTCAAGCAGAATCAGTTGAGGCAGATTTTCTTCTGCTCGATGCCCTTTTTTTGTCACCAACCTTCACCTGTTTCCAAACAAGATAATATTTCTTAATGGTCAGACATGTTTTTCAAGGAAGGCTGGAAATGAATGACACCACTTGCGTGATGGTGATGCTTGTTTATGGCTAACACATCATGTCAAGTCAGAAGTGCATGAGCACGCACATAGAATGAGCTTCTATACACTTTATGTCTACCAAATCTCACAAAGCATTGGTTGGCCTGGTGCTATAGTACAAGACACTGGCTCAAGGCACCATACAGTGAAATTGAACCTGAGATCACAGAGTTAGGGAACATGCTTTTTAACTACATAGCCATACCGGCATCTTCTGTATGTGAAATAAGTGCCACTGTCTCTTCTTGTCCTTTCTCAAATGTGTCTCACCAAACCATTTTATATCTTTTTAAATTACAAGATTTGATAAAATAGAAACTTTATTCTCATATCAAAAAACAAAACAAAATTTTTTTTTCTCTTAAAATTTAAATCATTTTGTCTGAAATTAATTTTCTAGACATAATGAATTCATGGAGTAATCAGAACTATCTGTTCGAAATCTTCCTCAATATTTTTGGAAGAGATCAATAGGCAATAATTATATTTTGGTAGACTTATTGTGGAAATCAGTAAAAGTTTTAAAGATTAAAGAATATTTTGTGATTAAACCGTTTTCTCTTCTACAAAATTATTTTTGCATTAATGCACATTTTTGGTAACAAATAATCTGTTTTAATACAATAGCTTTATGCCTATGTGTTGTTAGGGGAGATAACTCAAATAGAGAAAGATGTAAAGTGAGAGAGGGAGAGGGAAAAAGTAAGAAAGAAAGATAGAAACATGTAAGAGAAAGGCTAAAAGCAAAGAGAGTGGAGATTTAAAGATGAAGATGGAGTTGGGATTAGAAACAATGAAGATGTGTCAACGTGTTTTTAGTCACCTCATTTTCTTATTCTCTCTCCGTCCTTTGTCTTATGGCTTTGTTAAGCTACACACAAACAAACCGGTGGAGACAAGAATACATTTACCAAAGCTTTATTACTTTACGTACATCAGGGCTGAAGTCGTCAGTTATTTCTGTTTCGTTCACTCAGATTCGTTTCACGCTCACCGTTGACAGTCTTCTGTTTTGATTCTCCTTTCCGGAAGTCCTTTTTTTTACTGCTGACCAATTTCCTCTAGCTAGCCTGCTGCAAAGTTTCTATCTGCAGTTTGTCTGTCACGAACCCTTCCCTACATAGCTCCCCTCCCACCAGAACTGTAGACTGTCACTGGAAACGGGATATGCGTTTTAATTGTCCTGCCCCTGCGTGGGGTTACTCGATTCTTTGCTGACTGTTCCTTGTCAAGGGCTGGTGTGATCTGTCTAGGACGGCCCCTGTTTGGTGGTTGGGCCACCTGGACGGGGCTGTCAATATCGAGATGGGCCGGTTTCAATCTATCGATGGAGACTGTGTCTTGTCATCCACCAATTAGGAGTTGGAATGTTTTATCTCCTGGAAGTATGACTCGATATGGACCATCGTAGGGTGACTGGAGGGGGGGGTCTTCGTTGTGTATCACGTCAGGGTCACCAGTTATAGCTTTGTTAAGCTAAACGCAAACAAACGAGTGGAGACGAGAATACATTTACCAAACTTTTATTACTTTAGGTACGAATCCTGCCCTACACTCTCTCTCTTCCTCCGTGTTTGTTTGGAGGGTTTTTCAATTATATTCTCTGAGCTAAAATAATTATTTCACTCCAAGAATGGAAAAATGCCAACGTCTTTAGCACTTATGTATGTATGGATACAATTAGTAAAGTTATCGCACTGTAAACATGCGCGCACACACAACACATTTTCAGCGAATGCTCCCACCCACCTTGTTTATGATGGTGTGTCTGAATATGAAGATACAATCAAAAGGCTAAGTGGGAGGAAGGGTGGGAGTAAAGCTGTGGTCCTCTCAAAGACATTAGTAAATATCCAAAGACGATTATTACAATTGCAACAATATAAATAAATACGAGGGTGAGTGAATATGTTTCATATGATGCAGTACACAGATTCTATTTTTACTGGCCAATAGAAAGGGGTTGTAAAAACAGATTTGCATATGATTAGCATGTTGCTTCATGAGCCAAAATTCAATCAGTGCAGTGATGGTTAATGAAAGACTGTTGGAATCTTTACAATACAATGATTAGTAGCAGCAGCAAGGCAGTCTTTGAGGTGTCATCAGCGTTATTTTAAAATCCACTTGCATGGCATAGATGGAGCTTTTTGAGGCTGATTTCAAACAACCAAATGCCCTTCCTGTTGCTAAACCTCATATCTTTTTCTCCCTAAGACCAGACAAGTTTTGGCAGAACATTGCTTGTATGAGGGTGACACTCATTTACAACTATCACAAATGCTACATAAAAAAAGCACCGGAGCTGGGGTCATACAATGAACACTCAGTGTACCATCTGTAAATTGGTTGTCATTAAGAAGGGAATCCAATTGTAGGAACCAAGCTGAAACAGACAAACAGAGCCCGGTGTGGCTCCAGCTCCTGTTGAACCGTGCCAGCAAGGAAAACAGATGTTGATGACGATCATGGTGATGATGACATGATGTCAATACAAGGAGAGAAACACATACAACGGGTTTCTTTGAGATTTTTGTCTACCAAATCTGCTCACAAGGCTTTGGTTGGCTAAGAGACACCTATGCCCAAGGTGCCCTGCAGTGGGACTGAACCTGAAGTCTTCTGGTTGGGAAGGGAGCTTCTTAATCAGCTCCTAGATAAACGGTTTCCTTCTGCTTCCAGCCTGTAAGACATCTAGGTGACCCACTCTGAAGACAATTGCAATGTAATGGTGTTTGCAGGTCAATACATTTACATTACTGCAACAGTTAAGCCAGCTGCTATCAGTTGTTACACTGCATTCAGTGTAGCACGACCTTCACCTTGACACCTGGTGACCTCTTTTATCTAATCTTTGAATAGCATTTAAAAAAACAAAAAATGTAAATAAATAACTGAATATTTAATTTTTACCAGCCTCAGGGAAATAGAGGAAAACTGTTCAGAGAAAATCACTGAAATAATTTTGTGCTAGAGACAGATAACTTGTTGAATAATGTTTGTGTGCCATGGGTGGTGCATCAGATTTTCAGCTGGGTACGTTAGCCACCTGGCCATCAGGTCCCTTTAGCATAGTTCACTCCTTTCGATAACAACCTGCCTGAAACCGCTTCTGGTCCTGTAGTACAAATGTCTTGTTTTCATAAGTTTTGAATTAAAATCTTCCACCAAACCTTAGTCACAATTTATCTTCCTAACACTAGCTGAATGACAACTAAGTTATTTTACTAGATTCTTTGTTCTATTTGAAATTAATTGAAAGAAACACAGAGCATCTCAACAGAAATATGATAACAAAACGGTTAAAATATACATTTAAGTCTAATTGATTATTTGAATTTCATTCATTTCCAATCTTCTGCAAAAACATGTCCAGTCATGGGGAAATGTCATTTTGCTTGGAAATAGGTAAGGGTTGGTGACAGGAAGGGTATCTGGCTACAGAAAATCTACCTCAATAAACTCCACCTGACCCATGCAAAACAATGAACAGTGATCACTAAATGATGACGAATGGTGGAGGCAAGAGAGGGAAAACCCCTTGAAATCTGGCCCAGCCATGACACCAGAATGGATTTAGTTGAAGGGCCCCACGGATCAGATACGATTAGCTTGAGGGGATTTTTGCAGTTGGTGGTGGTTCTTTCTTGGTCGGTGACAAATATATTTAATGGAGGGGTGAAACAGGTGAGGAAGAGAAAGTGCAAAGAAAGGTGGAGCGAAGGGTTGTAAGGAACAGTGAGGGGGATGAAGTCCTTTGACTCACTGAATCCTGTCAAACTGTCCAACCCATGACAGCATGGAACATGGACATTAAATGATGATGACGGTGATGATGATGATTAAATGAATTTGAGACAGTTTTAATGACAATCAATTCCAATAAAAACCATAACTTATGGAACCCAATTTAGGAAAGTCTGACATGAAGCATGATAAAGAAATGGTATATCATTCTAAGGAATTCCATCTCACAGGACAACAGGACAGTGTTAACTTTGTACATGAAGTTTGACAACAACAATAACATCAGCATCAAAATCCTTTCATTCCTCCTTCCCATGCTGGCCTGGCTCAGACAGTACCTTATGGTCAGAGTCTATCTTTTGTTGGAAGCCCCTGCTCTCACAGACGGCTGCCTGTTGCTTTTACTGAATTTAGTTACAAGCACTTAAGCTCTGAGTTCAAAACCCACACATGTTAACTTTTTCTTTCATCCTTTTAGAGAGTTGATACCAGTCATATAATGGGGTTGATTTGACCCTTCAGTATTCAGATTACTCTGTCAAATGTATTGATTACTTACTCGCATTATCTCGTAGCTTCAGGATTTCAATGATGTGATTGTTTACTTTTAGAATAACATTGTAGGGTAGGTGTGAGAGGCAGGATCTGGCTGGTTTCAACATAAAAGAGGAAGAATATTTGAGCGCTGGTTTAAATGCTAAAGGGTTAATTAACTGTTCCCAAATTTAGAGAACAATGATATGGTGTTGTGCCCTTGTTAAAACTCTTTATTCTTATTATTTGATCCCAAGAAAAGAAGATGGAAGCCAACAGATTTGCTAGATTTACCAAACAAGTGATGCTGATCTGCTTAAACATTTAGCATTCAGATTACTTTGCCAAATTTAATATGTATTAATTGGCATCATTTTGAATTAATGCCTTATCTCATAGCTTCAAAACTTGAATGATGTGACTGTTTATTTTTAGAATGACATTGTAGGGTAGGTGTGAGAGGCTGGATTTGGCCAGTCTGAATATAAACAGGTAGAATATTCAGGCCAGTTTAAACTTGTGGTGGAGATTGATGTTTGGAAGGGAGATAGTCCCAAAGAGCAGCACCTCTGCTGGAAAGGACTGAATGATGTATTTAGAAGGAGAGATATCATAAAGGTGGAGCAGAAGGTGGAACGGGGGAGGAAGCTCATAAACCGGAGGGCCCCTGGTTGTGAAGAAGAAACCTAGTTATTTGGGAAACAGCTTTGGCACTGTTACTGAAATGTGTTGGTGCCATGGAAACTAATCTGAGATGGTAAAGCCCAATGTTTATAGCAAGTTTGAAGGCATTTAGAAATATTTTGGTTGGGAATTGAGAAAGTGGGCAGCACAGATATGGTTCCTTACCCTGTATGTGTGTGTGTGTGTGTGTGTGAGTTGTTGTTGTGGGGGGGGAGAGACGAAGTTGTGTTACCCACTGAAGGATGCTTTCAATGGTTAGTGTTCAGGAAGGCAAGTTTAATATAACATGTCTAGGTTGTGTCTAAACAATATATGTGTGTGTGTGTGTGTGTGTGTGTGTGTAAGGTTAAAGAGGAGTAAAAGATGGTAGTGACTGTGTAAGAAAATTTTGGAAATAAAATGATAAATCAACATTTTAAAACGATAAAAATTCAAGAAACTGTAACAGAAGTGAGTTAAATGTAGCTAGAATTTCAATAAAAACTAAAGAAACAATACTGTATTTAAAACAGAGGTGGCAGAGGTAGTGGTGGTGGTGGTGGTGGTGGAGGCGGTGGTGGTGGGGTCAGAGATGAAGAATTGATATATTTTATGACTTTGATAATGGAATCTCAGTCAGTTAGTGGCTATCAAATTAATGTTTCAAAAATAAACATGATATTGATGGAACTAAAAACTACTACCACTACCACTACCAGCACTGCTACGACTGCTACTCCCCCTCCTACAACTACTACTACTACTACTACTACTACTATTGCTACAGTCAATGAAGCATTCTACTAAAATGTTACTGTTTTCAAAGGAGACAGAAGTTTGCGAGAGAACCTGAGAAGGGACAGATTAATATTTAACGATTGCTTTACGTTAAACAGAAGTCATTAAAAATACATAATTAAAATGTTAAACCATTTCTAATTAACAGCCCTGAATTAAGACTCAAGAGAAAAAAAATAAATAAAAATAATTGTCTTCAGTGGCACTTTTAAAAGAGACAAATTATTAGTAATTAACAAGATGGTAGCATACAGAAGAATTGATCTCATGCTCATAGATATAGATGATTGATGATGACTCATGAAGACTATTGTTTAACCATGGGTCTACCTCAATCAAGAAAAGCCATGACTAAAGGTGTTTTAATTAAAACGAAGAAAACAAAAAAAATCCCTATCATTATTCAAGATGGTGAGCTGACAGAATCATTAGCATGCCAGACAAAACGTTCAGCGGCATTCCGTCCGTCCTGAGTTCAAATTCCACTGAGGTTGACTTTGCCTCTCATCCTTTCAGCATTGATAAATTAAGTACCAGTGAAACACTGGGGTCAATGTAATCGACTAGTCCCCCTCCCACAAACTTTCAGACCTTGTGCCTATAATAGAAAGGATTATTTGAGGCAATCTCAGCTGGCAGGTTGGTAGCATGTTGGACAAACATGCTCAGCAGCATTGAAAATCTGGCTCTTTATGTTCTGAGTTCAAATTCTGCTGAGGTCAGCTTTGCCTATCATCGTTTTAGAGCTGATGTAATTAATGATCCCCATCTCCGTCGCCCTAAATTTACTGGCCTTGTGCCAAAATAATAATAATAATAATTATCGTTATTAAGACTCCTGTCAGATTGTCTAACCAATTATGTTGTGGTGAGAGTCATGACATCCCCTGCAAGAATAGACTTGACCGAATGACTATAAAGAGTAGGGGTCTGAATGAGAGACAAGACAAAATAAAGCATTAATTGCAGGAAGTTGTAAGGCGTCGTTTTGGTAGTTTGTCAGAATATCATTCTTTGTGGTTTGCATAGAGTCCATGGATGGTGTTACATTGTTGTTAGCCTGCTTCGTTATATATGTGTTTATTGTTACTAAATGGTTATAGTGTAAACGAGTATCGTCATGATGAGTGGTGATATTACAATAATTGCAGATGACTAACTACATTACAATACCTTTTGCTGACATGAAAAATAGATATGAAATGGTGATGACGGTGCTAAAAGTGGTGAGCCGCAGAATCGTTAGCATGCTAATCAAAATGCTTGCTGGCATTTCGTCCATCTTTACATTCTGAGTTCAAATTCGGGCCAAGGTTGACTTTGCCTTTCATCCATTTGGGGAGGATAAAATTAGTACCAGTTGAATACTGAGGTTGATGTAATCGACTTGCTCTCTACCTCACCTTTTAGCCTCTGTTTTCCATGCTGGCATGGGTCACATGGTTTGACTAGAACTGGTAAGCTGGAGAGCTATGCCAGGCTCCAGTCTGGTCTGGCTTGGTTTCTATGGCTGGATGCCCTTCCTAATGCCAACCACTCTGAGAGTGCCTTTTATGTGTCATGGCACTGGCCACGATTATGATTTCACTTGGCTTGACATATCTTCTCAAGCACAGCAAATAGCCAGAGGTCCCTCCAACCCTCGACATTGGGCTAAGTTAGAAAATACCTTCGTATCGATGTTGTGGTCAATATTTCATTGGTTTTATCCTGAAGTTGCCTTAAACATAGCAGTTATTTACCACGGTCATCTGGCACTCTGTTGGTTATGGCAATGAGGGTTCCAGCTGGTCTGATCAACGGAATAGTCCGCTTGTTGTGCAAGTGGCTGAGTAATCCACAAACATATGTACCCTTAATGTAGCTAGTTCTCTTGAATTTTCTGCCAGCTGGGAGGACTGGAGGAACATGAAATAAAGTGTCTTGCTCAGGGACACAATGTGCCTTCATGCCATTTATACACAGTCCTCTGTAATGTGATTGGCATTAAGAAACACATCCAGCCACAGAAGCCATGCTGAAACAGGAGACAAGAAGACTTTGCACAATCTGTCGGCTTTTGCTTTGCTCCTGTCAAAGCAGCCAACCCATGACACCATGGAAAGAGGGCATTATATGATAATGAGGCACGTAGAAAGCCCCTTTCGAGTGTTGGGCCTAGCAGAGGCAAAGTGGCCTGAGCCCCTTTCGTGTGTTGGACCTCACAGAGGCAATGACCAAGACCTTTGGCATTACGCTGTGCTTGAGAAGAAGACCCATCAAACCGAGCAAAATCACAGCCGTGACAGATACTGGTGCCATGCAAATGGCACCCGTGCCAGTGGCACGTAAAAGCACCCTTTACACCTTCGGAGTGGCTGGCATCAGGAAGGACATCCTGCCGTAAAAACCATGACAAACCAGACTGGAGTCTGGTGTAGCCTTCCAGTTTGCCAGCCCTGGTCAAACCAGCCAACCCATGCCAGCATGGACAATGGACGCTAAATGATGATGATGATGATGATGATGATAAGGACAAAACAGTGCTGATTCTACATTTAAAGCACTGTCGATGGTACCACATACTACTAAAACTACTAACCCTGGCATTTCCTCCTCCTCCTCCAGAACCTAAATTACACAGCAACAATATTTACTACTGAATAGTAAATCGTAGTAGTAGTAGTAGTAGTAGTGTGAGTGTGTAGATGCATTGTGTGTGTGTGTGTGTGTGTGTGTGTGTGTGTGTTTACTATCTGGTCCAGGTTGTATGTCAAGACATATATCTGTCTGTTTGGACATAATATAACCTGTAACATATGTGTGTATTGTACACGTTTGTGAGTGTGTGTGTGTGTGTGTGTGCCTATCAGTCAGTGTATATGCATTATGTGTGTTAGTATATTTGTGCATTGCGTATATATGATGTACAAATGTGTGTGTGCGTTAAAGTGATTGATAATGGCACAAAGCTGAGCAGGCAATTTAACCACTGATATAAGACAAGATGTTTTCCTACAGCAATACTACCAGCAGCAACAATAGTGGTAGTGGTGGTGGTGGTGATGGTGGTGGTAGAACCCCCCCCCCCCGGGCTCCAGTAGTGAGACTGATTAAACTCCCTGATAGGCCTCATCAACAAGAGTGATACGAGAGCTGGACATTGAAAGTCACCTGACTTTCTTTAAAACAAGGGATTCTCCCTGAACCTCAATTTGCCACATGAAACCAGAATGGAGGAAGCCCACATGTCCAAGACTAAGAAATATGGCAGTGCAGCCACCAGACTGAGAGATACTCCAAGTGAAAGTTCTCACCATAGATATGGGAGCAAGAGGGCGTTTGTGAGCAAGAGGGCGTTTGTGAGCAAGAGGGGGTTTGTGAGCAAATGTGCTTCAGGTCACATGGAATGGCTTTCAGTTTCTGGGAGAAAGAAAACCAGGGTTCTTAAGAAAAAAGCTGAAGGAGCTGAGAAGAGTTTACAACTGAATCTGGTCAAGGAAGAATGAAAGCGAACTTCAGATGGCATAATTTACCATTTTGGTCAACTGGTGTCTGCTGGGTACTTCAGCTCTGGGGCACACATAGAGATGCAGGTCAAGTTGTAAACAATAGCATAGAATGTGGCAACAGAGGAATGTGCAAGAGCTCAGGGCCTGGATGCAGTCTGCTTCCCTCCCACCTACCCCTTTGAATGTTAAGAGATAAGGGCCAAAGCACTTGCAGGGGGTTGGGGGCTTCTGCTATTCAGATCTCCCTAGAGTTTGTTACTTACTAACCTAGCAATGTTGGCTCCCCTCCACCCAACCCCCCCAGATAACTCAGGATAGAGAGTGTGTAGGGTATGGGGGGGGCAGCAAACTGTTGCCGTAGTAATTTGATCCTTAATTCAGATGCTGCTTTGTCCTTTCACAATCACAAAATAGGGCACCGTGTGTGTGTGTG
>NC_068982.1:190932341-190937044 GCF_001194135.2 Octopus bimaculoides | reverse complement strand
GAGCAGGATTAAGTCTTTTTGTAGAAAGGGCAAATCAAAAAAAAAATAAATAAATAAATTTAATTTAAAGAAAAAAAAACCAAAACTATTTGGCAATTAAATCTAGTGATGACAGATTACCAAATAACGGTCTGGCAGCACACACACACACAGAGCGATAATTGTTGCTCTTAGTGTGAGAGATTGTAATTGTTTAGAAAAAGGAAACAAGGCCACAGAAGGGATAAAGAGCCCCAAAATAATGCCATCTCAGGAGGGAGATACTCTAAGCAGGGGCTTACAAAGCAACATGGGGAGATTCTATGTGATTACTTGATCTGTTGGAAATAACAGGCAAATCTCCCTCCTGTCATATCATTTGGTCTTAGGAAAGTCCTTAGGATGGTCACATCTGGAATATGCTTGACCACAGGTCTGCTCAATCAGGACTCACCTGGGGTTAAACAACAACAATAGGAGCTAATGAGAAACATTAATTGTAAAGTTAATTAACCAGTAATGAGAACAACAATCTTTCTATAATGATTGTGTTGTATCACTAAATGAAGTTTCATTATTTATAATTACTTCAGTCTGACTGGCTGTCAACAGGTACCAGTCCTAGGTCACACCACGAACAGAGCCAAAACACTGTCCCAACTCACATCAACTAACAGAGTGCCAGTTATATGATTTGCAGACATTATGATCTCCCCACCCACCATCATTTAATATCCATGTTCCATGTTGTGTACAGCATTAAAGACGACATCAAAACAAGTTCTGTTGATAAAAATTTAACTTTTTTGTAGAAATGACCACCAGACAGGGGCTTTACATGGTAAGAAAAAAAACAAAAAGTCATAGTCTTTAATGCATTGTCGAGAATAAGAACATTCTTCAGAGAATTCCAGAAATATTTACTGCTGCTGCGACAACTTTAGGCAGTTTAAAGTGAATGTCTAGCTTGTGTGGGCTGGATGGTTAGTTTCCTCCAACACTGACAAGTTATTCCCATGTTATCATCTGCTGGGGTTTGAAGTGGCAGACAGCAGATTGCATGAAATTTAGAAAATTCAACACAGACCAAATATAGAAGGAAGAATCAAGAGAAAGAATTAATCCACCAATTGAATGTTGTTAAGTGATTAAGTATTGCTCTGCAGGGAGACATTTTGGTTTTATAACAAATTAATATTTGTGCCAAAGGAAATCCTACACATTTCAGATAAAAGAGTCGACTTTTCAAGAGTTGGAATTATAATAGAGTTACCCTTAAGGCATAAATGCAAATCTATAATGGATTGGAAATGTCAACAAGAGGTCTCCATCTCAAAAGATTGACATGGCTGAGTGGTAAGGTGTTTGCTTCTCAACCATGAGGGTCCAGGTTCATTCCCGCTGTGTGGCACTTGGGTAAGTGTCTTCTGCTATAGCCCCAGGCTGGCCAAAGCCTTGTGAGTAGATTTGGCAGATGAAACTGAAAGAAGCCCATTATATATATAAACATATCACCATTATCATCATTTAGTGTCCGTTGTCCATGTTGGCATGGGTTGGATGGTTTGACCTGGGCTGGAAATCCGGATGGCTTCACCAGACTCCAGTCTGATTTGGCATCATTTCTAAAGCTGGATGCCCTTCCTAATGCCAACCACTCCGAGAGTGTAATGGGTGCTTTTATGTAGCACTGGCACGTGTGCCATTTGTGTGACATCGGTATCTGCCACAACTGCAATTTTACTTGGCTTGATGGGTCTTCTTCTCAAGCACAATATAATGCCAAAGATTCTGGTCATTACCTCCATGAGGTGCAACACTTGAAAGGATCTTTTCCCATGCCACCGGCACGGGTGCCAGTTACATGACAACATCAGCCACAACTATGATTTCACTTGACTTGATTAGTCTTCTCAAGCACAGCATATTGCCAAAAGTTACGGTCATTTGTCATTGACTCTGTGAAGCCCAAAGTTCAAAGATCATGCTTCACCACTTCATCCCATGTCTTCCTGTGTCTACTTCTACCACAGATTCCCTCCACAGTTAGAGATTGGCACTTCCTTACACAGCTATCCTCATCCATTCTCGCCACATGACCATACCAGCAAAGGCTTCTCTCTTGCACACCACATCTGATGCCTCTTATGCCCAACTTTTCTCTCAAGATGCTTACAGTCTGTTGTACATGCACACTGACATTACACATCCAGTGGAGCATATTAGCTTCATTTCTATATATGTGTGTGTGTGTGTGTGTGCGTGTGCGTGAGTGAGTGTGTGTATGTGAGTGTGTGTCTTTGTCCCCCATCACTGCTTGACAACTGATGTTGGTGTGTTTACATCCCCATAACTTAGCGGTTCAGCACAAGAAACCGATAGAATAAGTACCACACTTAAAATAAAAAAAGTACTGAGATCAAATTGTTTGACTAAAATTCTTCAAGGCGATGCTCCAGCATGGCTGCAATCTGATGACTGAAGCAAGCAAAAAAAAACACAAAAATAAAAGAGAAAAACAAAACAAAACATGAATAAATATGTTCTCCCTCCACCTCTTTCTTCAATGAATTCAACACTGATGCTGCTACTAATGATGATGATGATGATGATGATGATGATAGTTATGGATCTCTAAACTATTGATCTTGTACGGTGCTTTTGTAGTGAAGAAACAACCTCTAAGCTTTCAGCCCCCACCCGACCGTCAGCTATTCTCAACATTATCTACTGAACTCACCTGTTTCAGTGACATTTACTCTGATTATTCCTTGCCCTTTGCAACCCCACCACGACCTCCCACTAACAGCCAATCATCCGTGCAAAACAACAGGCCCCACCCTCTTTCCTTCCATTCGAATTCATTTCACTGTTGTGAAAGAGGGAACCTTAAGGTTATTACGACCAAAGTTTGGCTGTGTGGTAAGAAGCTTGCTTCCCAACCACATGGTTCCGGGTTCAGTCCCACTGCATGACACTTTGGCCTAGTGTCTCCTGTTATAGCCTCAAGCCAACCAAAGCCTCGTGAGTGGATTTGGTAGATGGAAACTGAAAGAAGCTTTTCGTATATATATATATATATATATATATATATATATATATATATATATATATATATATATATATATACATATATATATATGTGTGTGTGTGTGTTGTCCCCACCACCATTTGATAACTGGTATTGGTGTGTTTATGTCCCTGTAACTTAGCACTTTGGCAAAGGAAACTGATAGAGTAAGCATCAGATTTTTAAAAAAAGGGAAAAAAGAAAGTATTGAGGTTGATTCATTTGATTAAAAGTTTCTTCAAGGTGATGCCCCAGAATGGCCAGTGAAAGGAATGAAACAAGTAAAAGATGCAGAAAAGAATACAAATAGAAATGAAGTAAATTTTATAGAAACTAAGGAAACCTGAAGGGGCCGTTTAAAGTATGAAAGAAAGGGCCAGGGAAGAAGAGATTTGTTGGGATTGCGGAGCTATGGGGGCAACTCGCAGTTTAGAAGAGGGAGGAGTGGGGGTGACTGGGGTGGAGCAAGAAATAGGAGTGATGAGGTACCTGGGTGGAACCTCAAGGTAGAAGTGAGGAGAGGAGAGAGGAAGAAGGAGTGTGGGTGAGTGGAGGTTGTAGGAGAGTACGGGGTGGGGGTGAGAGAAGGGAAAATGGATGAGGGGAGGGGAAGAGAGGGAGGTGACAACTGTAAATATTGGGAAAGTTGAAGGGTGGATGTAGTGACTGGTGGATAAGGGGTGGAAAGGGTTGACTAATGATGCATGAGTTAGGGGAGGTAGGGTTAATGAGAGATGACTGACAGTGCAGGAAAACAGTCTATGGAGCAACAGAAAGCTAGGACATGGTTATGCGGAGAATAGGAAAGAAATGACACCATATGAACGAGCCTTTTGTTTACAAAGATTGTGCAATGTTTGGAGGCATCTGAAGCAGTGGAGGCAGGCAGTTGTTTGGCCACAGACTGCAACCATCTGCTTGACCAGTTAGGCCATGGGTGCCTTGTATTTGTCTGTCTGTCAGAGACCTTACTACATAAAAGACATATGTAAAGAGTTAAGTCAGGTCTCAGAAGCCTAAATTCCAAGTTGTGTGGCAGTGTGAGGTGTCCCTGATTAAAATAATTAACACTGTTTATATGAAGTAATATTGCTACTTGATAAATCAGAGAGCATAAGTGAGGTTGTTTATATACACCAAAATGGTACACGATTCCCTCTCCCTCGTGTTTGCTGAACGAACATTTTGATGAATGCGAGAGTCTATAATCTAAACAGTTGAATATGCATTACTTTAATCAATGTTCTTCGTAACCGAGGCACTTGTTTAGTTGGACTGCAGAGAGAACAAAGTGTATTCAAAGTTCATCAGAATGGAGCTGAGTAGTGGTGTGGAGAGGGGTGAGAATCAATAAAACATATTGATTACACTCGAGCCCCACCCAACTAGTGAGAAACCATTAAAAACAAAGCAACAACAGTAATGAAGTCAATTGTGTATTTAAACTTTTTTTTTTAAATAACAAAGTCAATTTTAAAAATGTTACTACTATTACAACTAATTTAAAAATCAATTATAGAAAAGAAAATGTGAACTTGTGATAGCAGCAGCAGCAGCGGCAGCAGGAAAAGCCAAAACCTTTTCACTAGTTTTGAAGAGAAAGAAATCAATAATGTTGTAATGATTTATTTAAACCCAGTTTTCCCCCCACCCC
>NC_068982.1:190930456-190931817 GCF_001194135.2 Octopus bimaculoides | reverse complement strand
CTCTGAGAGTGTAGAGGATGTCTTTCACGTGTCACCAACAGGGGTACTTCTATGTGTCACCGGCATGGGTGCTCAAATGTGTCACTGGTGCTTTTATGTGTCATAATTATATGAAGAGTAATTAAAACAATTATTCACCCTTCTATTAATTAAAAATCCTTTTAATTAACACGACATAGTCAAAGACAGGATGGCCACAGCTAGAATACCTTTAATCAAGCTCTGCTTGATCAAGGATGACACCTCAGGTTAAATGACAACAACCTATGTCAGGTCACTAATGTCATTGGGAAAAGGCATGACAGCCTCGACTTCCATTTGTTCCTTAAGCTTCCAGCTCACCTAAAATTGCAAAGAGAACCCAAGCAGGGTACCTTTCAAGAAGGAGATACACAGTCAGTTCTTCATTATATACTGAACATCCTTCTCTGCCCCTTTAGGGACGGATGAGGGATAGTTGCAGTCCTTTATTTCCTTTTAGGGTCTCCAAGACTGATGAGTAAATAGTGAAGAAATTATCGTCTCACCAAAGACCTTGTAGTGGTGTTCAACTGGACAATGGACTGAGTCTATCTCCCAGCCAGGCAATTTAGAACGCAAATAACCAGAACAAATAGCACAAAGCATCTTGTCTGATGCTCTACCAGTTCTGCCACTCTACTTCCCAAGACTTGTTATACTTTTATTGCAATGAAAGGCAAAGTTGAGAAGCTTGCTTCCCACCCACACACAAAGCAGAGTTGTTGATGTGAATATAAATACATAATTTTAAAACACATGATTGGGAAAAAAAAATCTCGGTATCATTCATTTAACATTACACACGTTTCATTTACTAATAAGAGTTACCAAGTTGTACATGTCGGATAAACATATAAGATCTCTCCAATTAGAAATTCTTCACAGAATGAAATAATACAAAATTTACACTTTATATATAGTTAGTAATCAGAGGCCCTTGAGATAGATGGAGGATAGAACATGTGTGTGCATATATATACATGTATATATATATGTGAAGGTGCATGGCTCAGTGGTTAGAGCATTGAACTTACGACTGTGAGGTTGTGATTTTGAATCCCGGACTGGGCTGCATGTGTTCTTGAGCAAGACACTTTATTTCACGTTGCTCCAGTTCACTCAGCCGTTGAAATGAGTTGTGACGTCACTGGTGCCAAGCTGTACCGGCCCCTTTGCCTTTGCCTTGGATAACACTGGTGGTGTGGAGAGGGGAGGCTGGTATGCATGAGCGACTGCTGGTCTTCCATAAACAACCATGCCCGGACTTGTGCCTGGGAGGGTAACTTTCTAGGTGCAATCCCATGGTCAGTCATGACCGAAGGAGGTCTCAGCATGTATAT
>NC_068982.1:190928335-190929912 GCF_001194135.2 Octopus bimaculoides | reverse complement strand
AGAGAGAGAGAGAGAGAGAGAGAGAGAGAGAGAGAGAGAAAGGGAACAAACAACACCATTGTTTAACATCTGTTTTCCATGCTGGCATGGGTTGGATGGTTTGACTGGGGACTGGCAAGCCAGGAGGCCGCACCAGGCTCCAATCTGATCTGGCAATGTTTCTACAGCTGGATGCCCTTCTTAATGCCAACTAGTCTGAGAGTGTAGTGGGTGCTTTTTACATGCCACCGGAATGGGAGCCAGTCAGGCGGCACAAGCATCGGCCACATTCAGATGGTACTGCTTATGTGCTACCGGCACAGGAGTGAGTCGGGGCGGGGAGGGCTGGCATTGACTATGTTTAGATGGTGCTTTTTATGTGCCATTGACACATGACACAGGAGCCAGTCAGGCGGCACTGGCATCGGCCACAATTACAATTTCCATTTGATTATGGTTTGAGTTTTGATTTCAATTTTACTTGACACAATAGGTCTCCTCAAGCACAACGTGTCGCCTGACGATTCAAAGGTACTTTTAAATGGGTTGATTATGCGACACTGGTGTAGGCTACGGCTGTGATCTACATATATATAGAAGAAAGATTGTTGAGAGCTGCCAGAAGGATGCTTGAGGGCTACGTGTGGCCTTGGCAGGCATCATCAAGAATCACCGGTAGGTGGTATTTTTATTATGTATAATGTTTGATTTTTCTCAGACAACCAACTTAATCATTAAATAACAAGAGAGTGAGAGAGGTTTTTTTCCCAATTTTTCAATTAATTCAACATTTCTTCATATAACCACACTGTTGTTAGCCGAATCAACACACCCACACAGAAACACAGACAAACAGACACACACACACACAGGGGTTAAAGGTACCCTCATCACAGAACAAGCAATATATAGATACTGTATTGACAAAACGACTGGCATTACTCCATCTGGGGGTAAGTTGCTTTCTGATGTTGATCAATCAATTAATGAGGATGCCATTTCTTGTTAAAGCATCTCGTAGTTTCAAAACTGTTGCTGAAAGAAAAGAAAATCTTTATTTTTTTCCAAGAGTGTAGAACTGTTCTGTAAATAAATTCTCCTGGATCTCAGGTTGAATAAAGAAACAAGTAAAAAAATTCCATCTGAAGACAAATATTTGTTGTCATAGAAAAACTTTTGTTAAATACAAAAGAATAACAAATATAAAGACTAAGAAAAACTCCAATTCCAACACACACACACACACACACACAGAGACGAATGTTCTTTCAATTCTTTTTTGCTTTTAATATTACAAAATTCAGAAAATTCATTTCATAATTTTTTTTTCAAATATTTAATTAATTTAATATTTCGAAGAAAATCCACAACAATCACTCAGAGTCTTTGAAGAGAGACACAAATAATAATAATAACAATAACAACAATAACAATGAATAATAATAATCATTATAATACCTTCAGGTTAACAGTGTTTCGATTGGCCATTTTCTGTAATCACAAATATTGGGAACTTACCTGGGGAAGAAAGGAAAATCATAATTGAGAGAGCTAACTAAATGAAGTATGGCATTTTGTGATGGGTAAAAAAGTTATTT
>NC_068982.1:190925104-190926833 GCF_001194135.2 Octopus bimaculoides | reverse complement strand
TATACGGATGAATGCATGCAGATATATCTGTATATATGTGTGTGTGTGTGCGTGTGTGCGCGCGTGCGCACATATATCATTGTTTTTACTTTGAAGTAGCTCTGGTTTTGAGAGGATTTCAATTTGATAAAGGCGACAGCAGTGGTGGCAGTGGTGGTGGTGGCAGGTGTGAATGGTAATGAAAGGAGGAAGAGAGAGAGAGGGAGAGGGAGAGAGAGAGAGAGAGAGAGAGAGAGAGAGAGATAAGATAATGGTGAGAAAGTAGGTCATTGAAGCACCTTGGTAAGAGAAGGGAGACAACGGCAACGATATCAAACACACATCATTGGAGGAGATCATCTCACTGCAGTTGTTGTTGTTGTCTCAACAGACACTCACCTAACAAGTAAACAAAGCCAATGTCGCTACTGGAGAAAAAAAAAGAAAAAAGAAAAAGAACCCCATTTCACAAGAGAATTCTTCAGAATAACCTTCAAATATGGCAGACCAGTTTTCCAATGTGTGCATTGCTTTGTGCATGGCATTGCATATGCGGGTGTTTCTGTGTATATGTGTATATGGGTGTGTGAATATGTGTCTGTATGTTTTCATACAGACATATATATATGTATGTATGTATCTGCATGTGTGCACGTGTATCTGCATGCATGCATATGTGCCTACATGCATTTGTGTGTTATCGTATAAAATGTGTCTACATCGATAAAAGACATGTGTCGCCATCTATGTCAGTATGTGTCCAAGAGAAATTTGCAAGATGGAGAGCAAAACGTGTGGAAGTGTGTTTTGGCAGGCAGGAAAAAAGTTCTCCCTGACTTCCATTGTTAGACACCTTAGAAATCGGTCCTACAAGCAAGATCTAAAAGTTGTCATCTGTCCACTGTGTGGCACCTTGGGCAAGTGTCTTATACTATAGCCTTGGGCTGACCAAAGCCTTGTGAGTGGATTTGGTAGATGGAAACTGAAAGAAGCCTGTCGTATATAAATATATGTATGTCTTTGTGTGTCTGTGCTTGTCCTCCCACCATTGCTTCACAACCAATGTTGGTGTGTTTACGTCCCTGTAATTTAGTGGTTCAGCAAAAATGAGTGATAGAACAAATACTAGGGTTATAAAGAATAAGTCTAGGGGCCAATTTGTTTGACTAAAGGTGGTGCTCCAGCATGGCTGCAGTCAAATGGATAGTTTCAGTGGACCAAAACTGGTCATTGCATATCAGCACAGTCTGAAGGTCCTGGTCTCTCTCTCTCTCTCACACACACACTATCTTTTCCGTTCTCTCTAAACTTTGAAAGGAAAACCAGGTAAATGTAATCTGAATCACTTCAGCCCATCAGCTTTTCAAAACTCCATCTCTGTGGCTAAACACGGTTATATACACAAAATATGAACTTAAAAACATGAATGTATGTAATGGCGAAAAGATTGGACACCCAATCATCATCATCATCATCATCATCGTTTAACGTCCGCTTTCCATGCTAGCATGGGTTGGACGATTTGACTGAGGACTGGTGAAACCGGATGGCAACACCAGGCTCCAGTCTGATTTGGCAGAGTTTCTACAGCTGGATGCCCTTCCTAACGCCAACCACTCAGAGAGTGTAGTGGGTGCTTTTACGTGTCACCCGCACGAAAACGGCCACGCTCGAAATGGTGTCTTTTATGTGCCACCCGCACAAGCCAGTCCAGGGGCACTGGCAACGATCTCGCTCGAAAATCCTACAG
>NC_068982.1:190890778-190924971 GCF_001194135.2 Octopus bimaculoides | reverse complement strand
ACTTGGCTTGCCGGGTCTTCTCACGCACAGCCCATTTCCAAAGGTCTCGGTCCGTAGTCATCGCCTCGGTGAGGCCCAATGTACGAAGGTCTTGCCTCACCACCTCAGCCCAGGTCTTCCTGGGCCTACCTCTTCCACGGGTTCCCTCAACTGTTAGGGTGTGGCACTTTTTCACGCAGCTATCCTCATCCATTCTCACCACATGTCCATACCAGCGCAATCGTCTCTCTTGCACGCCACAACTGATGCTTCTAATGTTCAGCTTTTCTCTCAAGATACTTACACTCTGACGGGTATTCACATTACCCAATCAATTTTGTTATATTCTACATCGGCCATGTATAATGTACCTATGCTGGTGTCATGTACAAAGGACTCAATACTCTTGGGTCAAGTGGCTAAGGACATCATCAGGAGGACCATGTCCAATTTCGGCCCCTACTCCTCTACTGCTTCCGATGTGGTGGGGCCCTGCCTTTTAGAGGTGTCTTCAGCTCTAGTGTTGAGTGCATTTTTTTTCTTTTTTCTTTGACCTTTTGTTCCTTGGTTTCTTTGATGCAGTGTCAACGAATGGATCAGACTGCATTGGATGCCCTCTGCATGGCATCAGCACCAGTGACGTTGCCAAGTAACTACATTATACAATAAACTATTACTACTACCACAAGTAGTAGTCTGGCGTTAATGGTTAGCACACTGGATGGAATGCTGAGAGGTATTTCATCTGTCTTTACGTTCTCAGTTCAAATTCTGCCAAGGTCGACTTTGCCTTTCATCCTTTCGGGTCGATAAATTAAGTACCAGTGTAACACTGGGGTTGATGTAATCAACTTAACCCCTGCCAGCAAATTTCTGGCCTTGTGCCTATAGTAGAAAGGAGAGAGGAACTAAAATGGTCATAGAAGCACGGAACAAAGTTTACCTTATATTTTGGCAAATAAAGACATGAGGAAAAAAAGTGCTATGTGAATGGGGGGGGGGGAGATAAAAAGGAAAGGAAAGGAAGAGAGAAAGGCAGGTGTGGGAAGGTAGGAAATTAATGAGTAACAAAGTACTGAAATATATATGTATGTGCGATTACATATAAATATATATATATATATATAGTTTATTTGTGGATTAACAAGGCAACCAATGGTTTCATGTGAAATGATCTTCACAATTGTTCAAGCATGCCACATGGAAGTGCTGGTACTGTTTCTATTTTGGGTGATATATGTGTGCGTGTGTGTGCACTCACACACACAAACAAACATATATATATGTATCGGTAGACACACCATCATCTTTCAAGAATTTTGTCTTCACTAATCAGAAGGTTGCCATTTTGGTCCATGATTCTCTAGCTATTTTAAGCTTTGTTTTGGGCAGTATTAGGTCAGTGTGCTGTTGCTTGACCTTGTCTTTTTTGACTAGCTTTTTAGAGTCTGCTTTTGCAATTTTGCATTGAGCAGATTCTGGTCCTTTGTCTTTCCTTTTCTTGTGTTTGCTTCTGTATAAAATGAGAGTGCATCTGTGTAGAATCGGCAAGAACTGTTTGGAAGGCATGATTAATGGAAAAAGAAACAGGTTGGCAGCTTGAGAGATGGAGAGATTAAATCAGAGCACAGACAAGTCTTGAATGCTCTTACAAATACTATGGAGGTAATTATCTGATGCCAGGGTGCATTCTATCGCAGGTGGAGACAGCGGGAATTGACTGATGCATCATTATTGTCTTAAAATTTTTAAAAAATTTATTGGGGGGGGGGTGCATGCCCAGATGCTTTCCCTGTCATCAACCCTCAGCTGTTTCTGAGTAAGCTAATATTTGTCTTGGTGCTTTGAACATGAACAGCCCAATGATTGATTAGGTTTTCATGAAGAACTAGACAGATGACATTGCTTGTATAGTAGATATTTGCTTATAATCAGCATGAGATGTCAACACACACACACACACACACACACACACATGCATACGACACCCACACCCGTAAAAAAACAAATATAAAAACTAAACCAGTTCTGTTATTATGGTTGCATAAGCAACAAAAACAGCAATAATAATAATAATGATTTCAAATTTTGACACAAGGCCAGCAACTTTGGGGGAGTGTATAACTTGATTACATCACCCCAGTGATCAATTGGTACCTATTTTACTGACACTGAAAGGATGAAAGGCGAAGTTGACCTCGAAAGAATTTGAACTCAGAATATAAAGACAGAAAAAAAGGCCATTAAGCAGTTCGCCCGGTGTGCTAACGATTCTGTCAGCTTGTCACCTTAATAATAATAATAACAATGATAATAATAATAATAATAATAATAATGGTTTCAAATTTTACCACAAAGGCTTCCATTTTGAGGGAGGGAATGAGTCAATTACATTGACTCCTCAGTGCTAAACTGGTACTTAATTTATCAACCTTGAAAGGATGAAAGGCAAAGTCGACATTGATAGAATTTGAACTCAAAACGCAGCGATGGGTGAAATACCACTAAGCATTTCATCCAGCATGCTAACGATCCTGCCAGCTCACCACCTTAATAATAACAATAACAATAATAATAAGAAGAATACATTTGTGAAATAAGGCAGATTAATTGTTGTAGATAATCTGTTGGTAGTTAGTATTACTTGGCCAAGAGGTTAATCGATCAATAATTATGTATTGTCTGATTAAAATTAGGTAAAGAATTATTCACCTGATAATGTAGGCTAGCATGTGTACGTGTGCATCATAAAATAGAAACACAAACATACGGATTATTCTAATCATCGTTATTAAATATTAATTGATTTGTTGGACCCATTCTTGATTTTTCCAGTTTCATTGGCACCATCTTTCTGCCACCAACGAAGAATGTGCAACCATGCAGAAAGACATCAATAGCACTAACAATAATGTGTCTTTCTTCAGTGAAGGCTCACGGCTTAGTGGTCAGGGTATGACCAGCACATGGTCATAAAGCCATGAGTTTGATTCCTTGAGCAAGACACTTTATTTCACGTTGCTCCAGTCCATTCAGCTGGTAAAAATGAGTTGTACCTGTAATTTAAAGGGTCAGAATTGTCACATTCTGTCACGTTGAATCTCCTTGAGAACTACATTAAGGGTTCGCATGTCTGTGGAGTGCTCAGCCACTTGCATGTTAATTTCATGATCACCCTGTTCTGTTGATCAGATTGACAGGAACCGACGAAGTACCAGAACGATTCATCTTAAATATGACCGAGCAAATGGAGGTTTTGCTGATCACCTTTTGTTTCTCATCAACCAAGATCACCTCTTAGCTTTTGATGATCTGTCTTCATAACACACATATACACACACACACATACATATATACACACACACACATATATATATATACATATATAAATACCTAAATCACTGACATGGCCAATGACAGTACTGCCTGATTCTGACTGACTGGCCCTTGTACCAGTGGCACGTAAAAAGCACCCACTACACTCAGAGTGGTTGGTGTTAGGAAGGGCATCCAGCTGTAGAAACTCTGCCAGATCAGATTGGAGCCTGGTCCAGCCTCTGGTTCACCAGTCCTCAGTCAAACCGTCCAACCCATGCCAGCATGGAAAGCAGACGTTAAACGATGATGATGATGATAATATATATGATAGACGAAGTGTGAAGTGTTGTTTGCATATGTTTTTGCGCCATTCATTATTCATCACCAACTTATGTCAACTTGCCATGCTGTCACGTATTGAATTATGTGCACATGCTTGCGTGTATATGTATGTATGTGCGGGTGTGTGTGTGTGTGTAACCTTTTAACAGGACCCACGTGTATGCAGCCATTGTGTTAAGACAGTTTACATCCAAGTAATTATTTCACACCAATTATATCACTCCAGCTGGTCGTCTCTCTCTCTCTCTCTCTCTTTCTTATATATATATATATATATATATATATATATGCATCTTTATATATCAGTTTGGCCTGTCATGTAGTCAGAGTTCTCATGTTTAAGTGTGGGATATAGAAACCATATAACTCCACTCTCACTCTCCCCACCGCACACAGTCTCTCATTAATCAGCCATAATGATATCGTCGACCTCACCGATGCCTCCACCTTCATCGTGACATTTTTTCCCATTAGCGATATTGATGGTTCGTTGCATATTAATACAAAACTGACGTGCAACCAAGTCATTCTTTATTCTCTACTACAGTTCTGACAATGCTTCAACGAGTGGAAATCTTGGGTCAGGCATTAAATGGAAGATTGCCAATGTGTTTTCACAAGCATAATTCCATTTAACAAAATTCAAAATCCAATCATCTGATGTTTTCTAAACTGATACAATTCAAACATGCTCCCTTCATGGCTATTGCTACGTGTGGCTGCAGACTTCATAAAAGTTTTAATATTCCAGTAGTACCATGGACATTTATAATAAAACAATAAAGAACAAAAATAAATGGCCTTTGATTCCTAAAAGGGAAGCTTACAACCATTGTTATTTAATTTCAATCTAATTCAGCCATTGGACTTATGGTTATTTAATGTGAAATAGAGCAAAGGAATACTGTTCCAGTTAAACCTGCTGCTGTGATTTTAATGTTATTTTCCATGGTGACAAGGTGGACATGGCCATAAAATTAGCTCTACCACTGCCTCCCACCCCCAACCCTTTCCTTACCATATTTCTGTTGAAATCCATTGCCTTTGTTTAAATTAATTTTGAAAATATTGAAGAACGTAGTCAACTAATTATCGTTATTAAGCTGGTGTTTAGAACATAGATTAACATCAAGTTTTGGTGAAAGGTTTTTAGATAATTTAAAAACATGAAATTTGTATCATAGATCCAGGGGTCAGTGACAGGAGGGTTGGTACAAAATGAGTTTTAACATTATAGACAAATGTTTATTGTGACTAACAGACAGATCATCACTCCAGATGATTGTGACAAGACTGGTGAATCTGAATAGGCCTACACAGAATATGCTTTTATGAGAAAAAGGAGTGAAATTGGGGGGCACTTGGAAATGGAAGCGTAATCTGAGATTCTTTGCGTGGAATTTCTCCAAAATTACCATTGGTCGATTGTTCTGCCAGTTTGCTGCCTAATAATAATAATAATAATAATAATAATAATAATAATAATAATAATAAGTATCAGCACCCAACTACCAGCATGGCTGAAAAAGATTGGTGCAAGTGTGAAGGGAAATCAGCCATGCTTGGAACTGCGAGAGTTCTTTGCAGGGTCCTTGAAGCATGACCAGTAAACAAGGGTCACCTCAGTCTGCTGGCTGGGGACAGCTGATGCTTTCCACCATAACCAGCGAAATAAGCAAAATATGTGAGTTTTCATATAATAATAATAATAATAATAATACTAATAATAATAATAATAGAGAAGAACAGTCTGGGTTGGTACATCAAACAGCGGAGTGAATTCTTGTTTGTCACTGTTAAAATGAACAATACAATACCTACAGAAAATTTGATGCACCCACAAACATTTAAGAAACAAAGTGAAGAAGAATGAATAAACAATTGAAAACTGAAATCACTGACAAGACCACCATTTGGAGATGGCTAAGGAAAAGTGATGTGAAAGGATGCACTGAGGCATTGGTAAGCAGCACCCAGGAACAAGCTCTGAGAACTAATGACACCAAGTTCCAAATAGATAAGAGTAGCGAATCGGCCCTTTGTAGGATGTGTGGCAGCGGAAATGAAACAATCTCGCATATTGTGAGTGAGTGTAGCAAGTTGGCCTAAAAGCACAACAAAAGGAGGCACAATAACATGGCTAAGTTCATCTACTGGAGGCTATGTAGAAAGTATGGCCTGAACAGAGCATGGAAATGATACGAAAACGAACCAGAAGGTGTCACAGAGAACAAGGAATATAAGATACTGTAGGATTTTACAATCCAATGTGACTCCCTAATGAATGCTGGGAGACCAGATATTGTTGTGGTAGATAAAGGAAAAAAGGAAACCAAAATTATAGATATTGCAATACCAGGGGATACATGCATAAATGGCAAAGAACTAGAAAAGATTGAAAAATACAGACTACTAAAAGACAAAATCGCAAGAATGTGGACTATGAGGAGAGTGTTTGTCATTCCAGTAGTTTTAAGGGCATTCGGAGCACTAGGAACCAAGTTTGAGAAACATGCTGGGGATAACTAGGATTTTGAGACTGGTACTTGGATGTTGAATGTCTTCCACATTAATTAAGAGCCTAGTATCAATGTGCAGAAAGAGACCCTGTGAGACTTCTGACAGCAGGCTGCTGTCTGCTCTGACGGAATCCACCAGAACAAAACGAAATTGAGTTCTCTGAGAAGTAAAGTAATACTAATAATTATTATTAATATTTCATGTGATATATATGATACAAAGACTGACTTACTAATTCCCAGTTCACTGAGCGTTTCTTCTCTTTAGGTTCAAAGATCCCCAAATGTCAGGTGAGTGAGAACCGTGTTGCTGTTCCTGGCACAACAAATGAAACTGTTTGCAAATGAAATTCTGACAAAAGACTACGTTTGAAAATATTGCAAATCATCATCACAGAGTTGTATTTCAACCAAATTACATATGCAAAGCATTTATTCATCAAGATATATCCTGTTATATTTGCTTGTCTGCTGCCATTGTTGTGCCAGAAGCTCAGATCCATGCTTATACCATTTGACTGGTTTAGAAGCAAAAGAAAAAGTCACTGCACCCATTTTCAACTTCGTCTACATTGTTGAACTTCCGTTTGTGCAAAAAAAAAAAAATGAGTTGTAGCTCAGAAGTAGTCCAAGGTCTGGACTTTAGGCAGGATGAGGAAGCACTTCTAACCTCTCGAGTTTGCACTTGGTCACATTAGTGGTGTGTGCTGGGCCATTGTCATGTTGTAGGAATGTGCATCTTTGATTGACCATTGTCAGATAGCAGACTTTCAAAGCATCATAAATTTGCTGCAGCTGCTGAGCATAAAAGTTAGTGTTGAGAACATAACCATCTTGGACAAATTCAAAGTGCAACGCTCCCTGCAAATTCCACCAAATACACAACATGCTGGGGCACCACATTGAAGAAACAACTCTCAGTGTCTGTGAAGAACAGGGACAAAGGGTAACAGGACAAAATCCCCTCCAAGGACAAATTCTAAACAAAAATATCAATTAATAAATATTTAAAACTTTTTTTTACAAAATTTCACTTCCCTAAAATATTTTTATTGTAAAGAAAGAAGAATATCCTGGGGGATATTGACTGTGGGAGGATTTTGTCCTAGAACCAGGCCAAAGCTCTAAATGCAATAGCAGACACAGTGGAGAGATCTTGTAGCTGGATTTGGTCGAGAAGAAACAGAAATGACCTCCATACTGTTTGAAGGCAATATTTTCATGTTTATGCTAAGGGAAGTAACTCTGAGTGAGTCCTTGTGATAGTGTTAATGTTTCCCTGCTACCTTGACAACCAACATTATTTCTTCTTTTAGTAGGAGTTTGAATGTGGAGTCAACAGAGAGAAGTTCCAACTACATGAAATCTCCAAGAAGTTTAAATGCACAAGTCTCTGATACCCAAGTGGTGAAAAAGTATCAGCAGAAGGGTATACAGGAGTCATGCCTAGGCCCCTTAGAAGTTAGGGGCTGAAGTTAAGGGCTGAAACACTTGTCTGTGAAGAGGTTTCTTCTCTGAAGACCTTCTGCTGTCCAGCTCTCTTGAGAGTTCCTAACCACTGGCTCTTCACTGGGTCTAAGTCAACATTATGGTCAATCAAGGGAGAGAAAGCAGTGATGAGTCCACGGTGAAGGTCAATTGGATGAGATCTTTAAGACTCGACAAAGAATTTAGTTTAATTCATATACAACTGATATATATATATATATATATATATATATATATATATATATATATATATATGTATATGTATATCAGACAGTACATATTCCTAACAGAAGGGTGTAGTAGGCACCTGGAAGCTTTTCTATCACTAAATAAATAAAAACAATGTGTGTGTGTGTGCATGCATGCATACACACACACACACACACACACACACACACTCTATATATAATCTATACCTTTACTGGCTACCACATGCAATCCTACAGCAGGATATTTTCCAAGGCTGGATACCCATGTGGAACTCTGCCACTGAATAGGATTAACAGAAGAATACAAAGATGGAAATATCAGGCTTTAATAGTAAATCATAAACTCAACAACATAAAGCTAGTGTCCAGCGCAGAAACAATTGTTGTGGTTTGCCATCAAAGCCTAATATTTCTATCTTTGTGTTATATTATTCTCACGCACACACACATATTTGGGGGTGTTTTTACAGTATGATATTAGAACATTCTATGGTGGATTATAAGAGGTGGATGGAAGGGTGGGAATGGGAAGTACAATGGTGGAGAACCAGCAGAAAAGTGGTTAGAAGGTCAAAGTCTAATACTAAATGTGTTTCTAGAAGACACACTGTAACAATGTTTATTTTAATTATAAATAGCTGAATAAAAATATACCATCTACCCTCCACAGCCACCCTCATTCCACAATTTCACACCTGGAGGGTATCCAGCTGTAAAAACATGTGCTCCAACAATTCATGAAAGTCTATCGTAGCAGAAGCATTGCAATCAGGTTACAATGGTAAACAGATGTTAGAAAAGAAATAAATATAAAATGAAACTGGTTTTGTTTTACACAATGAACAATGAAAGTGAATATTTTGCAGCCATTGTAGCAGAGACAATATTTCTATCTTTTGTCCCATATATTCGCTATCAGAATTCCCCTTTTAATAATTCTATAATAAGCTCCAAACAAAATTTCCAAACTTATTTGCTGTTAATTGTATAGTGGTGGGGGTGGTCTTTGGTACATACACAGCATAGAGTATTCAACAAAGTGTGTAATACCTAGGTACAGATCTAAAGGCTAAAATGGTTCTATCAGGGCTGGCCTGGCACTAAACAATGACAGTCATCATCATCATTTAACGTCTGCTTTTCCATGCTTGCATGGGTCAGAGGGAATTTGTTGAGGCAGATGTACTATGGCCGGATGCCCTTCCCATCACTAACCCTCACCTGTTTCCATGGCCAGACATGTTTTCACAGAAGATTGGAAATGAATGACACTGCTTGTATGACAATGACACTTGATTACAGCCATCAGGCACTGTCAAGGCAAGGAGACAATAACACACAAACATAAACACGCATATATACATAATGGGATTCTTTCAGTTTCTGTCTACCAGACTGACCCACAAGGCATGTGTTGGCCCAAGGCTGTTGTAGAAAATACTTTCCCAATGTACCATACAGTGGGACAGAACCTGAAACCCTGCAGTTGGAAAGCAAACTTCTTAACTATGCTTTATTAAACATAGTATGTTTAGTGTGTCATTTGACTTTCAGTGTTCTAGATTTTGACATCTAGTTTACATTACGAGAAGGTTGTCCTAAAAACTCGTTACAATCTGGTCCTGATTTCTGAAGTGCTTAAGGAGTTTACTGACAAGCGATTTACTTGTTACATTGAATAAGCTGAGTGGAACTCCTTGTCTGGCTTCAGTAAAAGAGTGGAAGAAGGGAGTGGTGCCAGTGCCTTCTCTCCTCCACCATTATTGGCTGCCATGGATTTGCTCTAAAACAAACAAAACTCAACAGCATGACTGAAAAAAATAACTATTTCCCATTAAGCCATTTCATTACTCGTCGATGACTTAACATGTGGTGAGTGTCTTGCAGCAGTCAGTTATGGCTGACTTCCCCTTAAAACAACAAAGTATTGCCTTTCATTCCGCTCTACTATTGTTTGTAACAAACACAGCTAGAATTCATTCACATTACCGACACATTCATTTATAGCAAATTCAACAATCTCAAATTGCATTTCTTCCCATACAACACATCACAGGACATGCTCCACATCCACCTCAACATCTTGCCTTGTTGTCATGGTGAGCAATACTTATACTTAGGTCATATAATATGCTGCATAGTTCGGTGAAGATGCAAGGGGCCCGACTAACTGAGATGTGCACTTGACGGTGCCCTACTTTATCAAGGACTCTCTGCACCCACGTTTATACCCTAAGCCCCTTACCAATCAGTACTCTCTTCTGGCATTTCTTTCAGCATTGTCCCTTCTACTGCGTCCATTATGAAATGGCTGACAGTAGGGGCAGTGAAAGTGTCGGGTTATGAAGCCCCTCCCCTCCAGTCCAGTCTTACTAAGAACTTCTCTAGTGTTTGTGCCACAAACATAAAAATGTACCCAGGGTACTCTGTAAGGGGTGGAGTTAGGGTTAGGAAGGGCATCCGGTCATAGAAACCAAGCCAAATGACATGTAAGGGAACCTAGACTGAGAGAAGCAGTTCTTGATGGGGAGTGACTCACACTGATAAATTGTCTGACTCATGCTTGTAACAAAGGTGAATATATGGTAATGATTATCACACACACGCACATACACACACACATAAGTGCGTGCATGCACACTTACACACACATAGAGGGTGCACAAATTGAATTTTCTCTCATGAGAAATAACAATCATCAAAGATTGAAAAGTAGCACAGGTATAAGTATGTGATGAAGAAGTTTTCTTTGCAACCATAGGGTCCCAGTTTCAATCCCACAACAAGGCACTTTGCACAGGTGGATTGTACTCCAGCTTTGGAATATTGAGGATAGCATGGACAGACAAAACGTGTGATGGAGAAGTGGTGGCCCCGGATGCAGTAAATAGGAAACTGGTTCATCAGATAAGGGCCAAGCAACTGAGATTTCTTAGTGATGACCAGAAAGACTGAAAGAAAAAGAAGCGGAGGAAGGAGAAGGATGCAAAGTTTGAGGAATTGGTTGGAAGAGAGAGGCATTAAACATCGGCAAGTGGAACTGTTACAGAAAACAAAGAACCGAGAATTGTAACAGGACATAAACACCTTTGTCCTATATTCTGGACACAGTACTAAATGAAGAAGAATGCTTTCTGGTGGGAATTTAGTAAAATGAAACTGTGCAGAAGCCTATTTTTTCTGTTTGTCTGTATGTGTAAGAATATGTGTATGTGTGTAAGAATGTTAAGGTTTTATATTTCTAAAACAAGTTTAACAATTGCAGCATTTACTGCTGAGGTGAATCAACAGAGTTGAATTTATTGTAAAGTTCAAAGTCTCGTTCAGTTTGAACTTTTTCTATGAGTAAATAATTCTATTGTTTAATCCTCTCAGCCCTGGGCCTCTACGTTTAACTTTACCCTTCACCTGGGCTCCTGAGCAAAAACAATATAATAAATAGTTGCATACACAGCCCAAGGGTAACAATTATAGGCAAACTAATGGACAGAATCACAGAATCATTCAGGAGAACAATAATAGGCTTATCTCTCACCAACTGCATTCGTTCATCCGAATCGCTACTTTCCTCATCCCTTTCACCAGTTTCATTGTCCAAATCACTCATTTGTCTGTGTAAGGGTGAACTCTTCGTCCCAAGAATAAACATCATCAATAATTCCCCCAACAGCAAAAAGTCAGGGCCTTGCATGTTTACAAGATGAAGGGCTGGGGTCATCACACACTTGTTTCATTGCAAAATCGTTTGTTTTTTTTCATTAGAAACAAAAGCAAACAACAGCTTTGATGGGAGACACCATTAACAAGAAACCACAAAACACACTTGGTTCCAAAGCTGCTGCAACGTGGATCAGTGGCCTGTCTTTCGGTATTCCATCTTCTTTTGCTGTGTGTGTTGTCCATTACTACTTTACTGGGAATCTGGTGGAGATTCTGTTCATGCTATTTCCGATATACTGGGAACCCAGTGTGATGGAGTTAATCAACTGAATCCCCATCTCGTTAAACTGGCTTGGAAGTAGCTGAGTATTCCAGAGACATGTGTGCTCTCAATGTACAACTTGAGCAGAATCAGCAAGACTGTACCTTCCGAATTACAAGTACAATCCACACGAGAGGCTTCTCTACACTTTCCATCCCCTCATTTTCACTCACAATATATGGGATGACTGTGAAGGCACACACCAGAGTAGATTTGTCTTGGGTTTGAAGTGATGGAGTAGAACAGAGGTAGGAGGGCGAAATAGTGATGTGTGTGTGCGTTTGTGCATGTGTATGTGGTTGGTTGTATGTGTGCGTTTGTGCATGTGTGTGTGTGTGTGTGTGTGAGTATGCATGCACATGCATGCGCACGTGTGCATGTCTCTTTACATCAAAATGCAACATGGTCATTCCCGAAATCAATATTACTAAAATAAGCATTGACCTGAAATCGATATTGGAATTAAACGATTGGTTGAAGAACGGGAAACCAGTGACACAACATGGCAGCAATCCAAAGACTAAAACCAGTAAAAGAACAGCCGGAAGTGTTACAGAATTAAACAATCTGGCGGTAGAGGAATGTGTATGCATGTGAACACACACACACCATACTTTTATCTTTTGTTTCCGTCATTTGACTGCAGCCATGCTGGAGCATAACCTTGAAGAATTTTTAGCTGAATGAATCAACCACGTGGTACTTATTTTGCCAGTCTCTTTGCTGAACTGCTAAGTTATGGGGAAGTAAATGCACCAACTCCAGTTTTCATGTGGTGGTGGGGGAGAAATAGACAAACACATACACACACATTTACACATGACAAGTTTCTTTCAGTTTCCATCTAACAAAACCACTCACAAGGCATTGGTCAGCCTGGGGCTGTAGCAGAAGACTCTTTTTCAAGTTGGCATGCAGTGAGACTGAACTTGGAACCTTACAGTTGGGAAGTGAACTTCTTACCACACAGCCATGCCTGCACCTGATGACATATGTGCGTGTATATATATATATATATATATATATATATATATATATATATATATATATATATATACTGACAAGCGACCAAGACATTTGGAGATATGCCGTGGTTGAGAAAGCCTAGCAAGCCAAGTGAGATTGTAGTCATGGCCAATGCCAGTGCTGTCTGACTGGCACCCATACCAGTGGCTCATAAAAGCACCCACTACACTCTTGGAGTGGTTGGTGTCAGGAAGGGCATCCAGCTGTAGAAACCTTGCCAGATCAAACTGGAGACTGGTGCAGCTTCCCATCTTGCCAGTTCTCAGTCAAACCGTCCAACTCGTGCCAGCATGGAAAGCGGACGTTAAACGATGACGATGACGATGATGATGATGTATGTCTGGATTTATATATTTTAAATGTGTATGTAGTGATTACTTGAATAAAAGATGTTAAAGTGAGCAACGACCTCGTTAAATTAGCAGAAGGCAGAGGCAGACATGTCGTTAAATTACAATTTCTCTCTCCTCTCCATCCCTGAAGCTTTACAATAATTACTCTCACTCAGACAAGTGTTTACTGTCCAAACGGGTAATCATGGCTTCAACCAGCTTTGCCTTCCTCCACATATCAAATTTAACTTTACACGCAGAGTTTTTACGATTCCATTTTATCTCTTATGCATTTGCATGACTAATTTTGGAAACTTTATCAATTCCAGTACGATAGGAATACGGGAAAATAAACAAACTGGCTGACTACCAGCTCTGATTTTTAAAGACTTTCTAATACGCTGGTGGAAAGAAATTAGTGGCTGTATTTTTATATTTCTATTGATAACGAGTCAGAGAAGTTTGCTGAGAAACTGTCGAGGGGTGAGTCTAACAAAGACGGCCATAGAAAGAAGAAGTGATTTTTTTTATTAGAGACTGTGGACGAAGAAAGGGGAGATCAAGTGGGATGCCAGGAAAGGGAATAAATAGCCATCACACACACAAGTCTCTTGCTCTCTCTTTCACACATGCATACACTGAGGGAATGGACAGTTATCTCCCTCTAAAGATGTATCAAACAGTAGCCATGCTGGTGCAATCTGATGACATACACGTTGAGTCTCAAATCAAAATCTTTATCTTTCACTTTTTATGAGTTGGTTTCAAAAGGTTTTCGGACTAGTTATGTTCAATAAAAAAATAACTCATTTACCTAAGTTTTAACGTCATCTCCTTTGAAATAGTCTCCTGGTGCAGTAGCAATACATTGGTCCCAGCGCTCCTGCAGCCTGGAAGTTGTTTTCTGTAAGCCAGTCAAAGACCTTCTACAATTCACTCTGAATCTCAACAATGGTGTTAAAACAGCAACCTTTGAGCTGCATTTTCATCTTGGCGTGAGGGACGGAAATTCGCAGGTGTTAAATTTGATGAACAGGTGTGGAAGCGATACCATGCTGCTTTTGGCAAGAAATTTCCAAGTGAGGAGAACTTGGTGATAGGGTGCATTGATGTTGCAAAGAATCCAATTCTTTGCAACACCACACATCCCGTCGTTTTCATTGAATGTGCTCCCTCAAACACCTCAAAACGTTGCAGTAAAACTCTTGGCTCAGGAGGACGAATTCTTCATTCACAATACCACACTTCCAGGAGTGACACTCATGACAGGTATTCCAGATTGCTCACCATCTTCCAGGGATGTCCTTCCACTTTTGAAGCATCCAGGTCACTTGAAATATTGCGTACGACTCATTACCTTGTTACTGTAAGCTTGCCAAAGCAGGTTCAATTTCTCTGTAGCAGACTTCCCGAGTGTCATGCAAAACTTCACATTGTCTTTTTGTTCCAACTTCCTGTCCATGACAAAATCGCAGATTACAGCACACACGTGATCAGAAAAACACAAATTTCACAACTTGTGAAGCAAACACAATGATGTCACTCGACACACTGCCTCGTGAAGGTCACTGCTAGCTCTCACTGCACATGCAACCATGTGCTGCCATCTGTTGGCACACTACAGAACTAGTTTGGGAACTTTTTGATACCACTTGTTTCAGTCATCGGACTGTGGCTATGCTGGGGCACCACCTAGAAGAATTTCAATCAAATGAGTCAACCGTACTATTTATTTCCTTTTTTAAAGCCTGGTACTTGTTCTATTGGTATCTTGTGCTGAACTGCTAAATTATAGGACATAAATAAACCAACACAGGTTGTCAAACAGTGGTGGGGAACAAACACAGACACACATACATACGATGGACTTCCTTCAGTTTCCGTCTACCACATCCACTCGCAAGGGTTTGGTCAGCCTGAGGCTATAGCAGAAGACACTTGTCCAAGGTTCCATGTAGTGGGACTGAACCTGGAACCATGTGGTTGGGAAGCAAACCTCTTACCATACAGCCATCCCTGTCACTCTCTCTCTCTCTATGTTGGTAAAAGAGTGAATTGGTAAGTTAGCTAGATATGAGGATTCAAAATAACAAAAAAAGTGGTCTGAACAGAGAATAGCAATTAGAGGATTTTATGGGATTTTCCTCAAAAAGACTGACCATACTGTTGAAGCAAGACCAGATATGGTTATAAGGGACAAGCTAACAGTGTAAGATCACAGACTGCAATAGCATATGTGATAGAGTGGATACCAAGAAATTGAAAAAAAACTGAGAACTATCAACCCTAGCTGGAGCGATGAAGAGAGTGTGAGAAACCAAGGTGAGAATTGTTCCCGTGCTAACTGTTGTACTTAGCACTATATCTAATGCTTTTGATGTGTGTAACACAATGAATACAGTGTTGCCCTGATGATCTGTTGAGGTTCAGCATCCAAATGCATTTGGAATATCCAATGCAGAGGTTGCAACATAGTGAACAAATGGCATTAAAACCTGTAGCCTCTCTTTCTCTCTCACACACACACACACACACATTATATATTTAAAGACACACAGACACATGTACCTGACCTTGCCTGGATTTATTAACAACAACATGAACTGCTTTTATTTTTGTCAGTGGTGAGGTCATCACAGCCTCAATCCTTGTTTGTATTGACCTATTAATTAACTCCTCATCATCTACTTGCTTCTACATCCTTTCCAATTCAAAAACACCAGAACAAAGTAGACACTGTTTGATGTCAAGGTCTCTAACGCTGCCATAGACTTTCCATTGTAATTCCGTTTGCCAAGTGGGAAACATCAACATCAAACCTCAGTCCCATTATTTAATATTAAGATAAGAGACAGATCGTAAAGCACCAAACTCCACAATCTGGTGAGATATCTTCTATATATATATATATA
This sequence comes from Octopus bimaculoides, assembly GCF_001194135.2. Taxonomy (NCBI): domain Eukaryota; kingdom Metazoa; phylum Mollusca; class Cephalopoda; order Octopoda; family Octopodidae; genus Octopus; species Octopus bimaculoides. The sequence goes on along the minus strand of NC_068982.1, from coordinate 190,908,864 downwards.
TATATATATATATATCTGTTTAGAAGAGTAAAAATAGTAGTCAAATGCTCCCTCAATCCAATTCACAATATTAAATATTCAGTGAGCTGGCAGAATCGTTAGCAAACTGGGCAAGATGCTAAGCAACGTTTTGTCTGTCTTTATGTTATGGGTTCAATCTCTGCTGAGGTTGACTTTACCTTTCATGGGGTCAATAAAATAAGTAGCAGTTGAGTACTGAGGTTAATGTGTCCAGAAGAAAAGGGATGCACACACGGACAGACAAAGATAGGCAAGTAATTAGGTAGATAGACAAACTTACAGATAGAGAAGCAAATAGCTAGATGGCTAAATACATAGAGATAGACATCTAGACAGACATGCTGATCAGTAGGACAGACAGAGATAAAAGTATTAAGTAACAAGTTTTAATTAACTTCCCAATTAGTTCATCTAAAATCTCTTTCATTGTCTTCTTTTAACCTTCATTCCAAACCCAAAATGCTCTTTGGTCAGACAACATTTCTTTCTCCTTCTGCTATTGTTTCCATCAGTGCTTCTTGACCATTTCTTGTCAATGAACTCCTCTGATTCCTTTTTTACTCGAGCAGACTCTCTGAGCCATTTGATTTTTAAAAAAAATCCAATTATATTTTTATAATTAACTATTATTAGGAACTGCGAGGAAAAAAAATTGTTAAAATATTTTGTGTATTGTAGAAGTATATAAACCAATTTATTTGAGATAAATTTCAAAAAAATCATAGATGGACCCTGGTTGAGAACCTCTGGTTTAGATCTATTCTCAAAGAACTGGTCAGAATTCGTAGTAAAGATTGTTTGCCAACATAACATGGCAGTCCTGGTTTAGGACTAATGTTGCTGTAATTTAGCCCCAGGAGACATTGTCTCCAGCTGGCTATATGACACAATCTGTATCCTTATATTTTTGAACAAGGCAATCTAGCAACCCCACACAGCTCAAAACAATACCTGTGTATTGCGAATTCTGGGCTGATTTGAGCTGAGTTGGGGTGCTACATTCCCAAAGCATATAAAATGAGCCCCTCCCCCAACCACCAACAAAAGAGGTTTTGTAATGTGACTGCTCACAACCACTTGCAACCCACTCAAATTGGTTTTTGTGGGCCCTTACCACTAGAATCTTTTCTAATTTTTCAAAATCCTTTTCTTTTTAAGCCAAGATAAAGGTCACAACATCACTTGCTCAATATATTTACAATTCCAGGTGTGGCTGTGTGGTTCAGAAGTTTGCTTCCTAACCACATGGTTCCAGGCTCAGTCCCACTGTCACCTTGGGCAAGTGTTTTTCACTACAGCCCTGGGCCAACCAAAGACTTGTGAGTGGATTTGGTAGATAGGAACCATGTGGAAGCCTGCTACATGTGATGTGTATGGACAAGGATAGCTAGACTCAGGAAGACATGGGATGAGATGGTGAAGTAGAGGCAATGACTAGTGGCCGAGACTTTTGGTGATATACCATGCTTGAGAAGACCTGTCAAACCAAGTGAAATCATAATTGTGGCTGATGCCAGCGTCACAAAACTGGCACCCATGACAGTGGCATGTAAAAAGCACCATTCGAGTGTTGGGCCTCATGGAGGCAATGTGGCCGATACCACTGTCGTATAACTAGCACCTGTGCCAGTGGCATGTAAAAAAGCACCTTTTGAGCGTTGGGCCTCACAGAGGTAATGACAAATGACCATGTTTGAGAAGAAGACCCATCAAGCCAAGTGAAATCATAGTTGTGGCAGATAGTGGTGTCATACAACTGGCACTTAAAAGCACCCATTACGCTCTTGGAGTGGTTGGTGTTAGGAAGAGCACCCAGCTGTAGAAACCATGCCAAATCAGACTGGAGTCTGGTGCAGCCTTCCAGCGTGCCAGACCTAGTCAAACCATCCAACCCATGCCAACATGGACAACAGATGTTAAATGATGATGATGATGATGATGATGATGATGATGATGATGATGACATAGTCATATATAAGATGTGTGTGTGTGTGTATGTGTGTGAGTGTGTATATGTTTGCATCTCTTTGTCTTAGGGCACATGATCCCTGTAGATGAATGTCACTCATTTGTAACATGTTATGCCAGGGGTAAATATTAGCTTAAAGAGAAACAGGTGACAGGAGGGGAATCAAACCGCAGAAGACCTACCTCTGTCTCAACAAACTCCCTCTGACCCATGCAAAAATGGAAAAGTGGAAGTGAAAACTACCTTCCAGGTCACTTTTACATGTAAACAGCTGCATGGCTTTTATCTTTTATCCTGTACTTATTTCAGCCATCAGACAGTGGCCATGCTGGGGCACCGCCTGAAAAAAATCAACTCCATTACTTTTTTTAAAGCCTGGCACTTATTCTATCAGTTTCTTTTGCCAAACCGCTAAGTTATGGGGACATAGACACACCAACACCAGTTGTCAAGCAGTGGTAGGGCCAAATACAAGGACACACACATCTATAATCCAGATAATCCACACAAAGACTTTAACACATCTTCAATGATAAGTTACAATTGTTTCTGCATCATCTCTGCTTTCAGTTTACACAAAAGTTCCAAGTGAAAATTTATGCAAAATTTCTGGTTTTAAACACTTTCAGACCTGCAGAAAAGGTGTGCCATATATAGATATACATACATATATACACAACAAGCTCCTTTCAGTTTCCGTCTACCAGTTACAATGCTTCAGTTAGCCTGAGATTATAGTAGAAGATGCCATACATTGGGACTGAACCTGGAACCACATGGTTGGGAAGCAAACTTCTAACCACACAGCCATGTCTCTTCACAGCATTTGGAGCTAACAAGGTGAACAATCTTGATGGTATTCCTGCAACCAGTCTTCAAAGAATGAACCTCTGAAGGCAGACAGTTGCCACGACAAACATTCCCCACCTTTCACACCTCTTTAACCCTCTACAAACAGGAATTTGTTTACAGTGAGCCAAGACAGTTGATGCCAAACATAGGACACCTCCATAAACAAAGTCAGTTGAAAATTGCTTTCAATGAACACATGACAATCTCTTCAACTACAGACACTACACACACACACAGAGTCTAATGACAGTCACTACATACATACAAGTCACAGAAACACACCTACACAAGATACACTTCTTATACACACATACATCATAATAAAATTAAATCTTCCTCACACTATCCCCCTTTACTAGTGACCTGCACCACAACTTGCAACTTGTAAAACCTCAACAAACTTTATATAAATGCTATGACATGTCACCCTAAACTCTGTGCGGACTCTTCATAGCGACTGGTGACACCATATTAATACTGTGCAGGAAGGACTAGAATTTCTGTTTTCAGAGTCAGAAAACGACTGAAGCTGTGAACAGCTGTGAACTCTTTTGAAGAAACAAGATAAACTCACATAGAAGTATTGGTCACAAACCTAAAGTAGAACAGCTGTTACACACACACATGTGCGCATGCACACACACACACGCGTGCATGTACACACACACACGCACATGCAGAAACTTTAGATCATAAAGAAATCTTCCAATTGATTTGAAAACCTCCCCCCTTACCAACAAACTATTACTGTTAACCCTAAAGATATGCTTTGCTCTTTCTCCTCTCTTTCTCTGTTACATTAAGACTACGATGTGGTGCCGGTGCCACATAAAAAGCACGGGTAATGGTGCCATTGAAAAGCACCAACTACACCCAACAAAGTGGTTGGCAGTAGGAAGGGCATGGAACTGTACAGACAATGGAAGCTGGTGCAGTCCTCTGGCCTTACCAGCTCCAGTCAAACCATGCAACCCATGCAGCAGGGAGAACAAACAGTAAATGATTTTTTTCTAAATTCTTCATTATTTTCAAAATTAACAAAAACAAAAGAAGTCTATTTCAACAAAAAGATGGCAACAAAATGGTTAAGAAAGAAGTAGTTGGCCCAATTCTTTGTTTCCAGAATCCAAAGAGGAAGCATCTTCCCAAACAACACATTCCAAACATGCATTTGGTTGCAGATAGTAAATGCATTGACTGGCACCGGTCGTCCTTAAAGACCTGCGTGAACACACACACACACACACACACACACACACACACAAACAAAAGACAAAACAAACTCGAAGTTGAAAGATCTAAAATCTTCAGAAGAACTATCAGGCAATGTTGTTTCCATATGTAAAGAGGTACACAGGTAGCAGCAGACAGTCTGAATTTCTTGCTATTAATTTGCCACTGGATGTCTGACCCTACCTCAAGTACTGATCGTATCATTTCCATTTGCCATCATTTCTACAGCACTTCAAGTACTTGCTCACTGCAGATTGGTGCCAATGTAACTTTGCAAATATAACGACCACACATGTACTTGAAGTCGTTTGTTCCTTGCCAACCTGCCTGCCAGCCACTGTATCTGATATTCAACTATCTTCTTCTAGATTTAATGGCTGTAATGTTTATTCAGCGTTGAATATATGGCTATGACCAACATAGAAATAATAAAATAAAAAAAAAAGACAAACAGTACAAAATTTTATAAAGTTCTTGAAAAACAAACGACCATGTGTAAATACTTCAGTACATGAGAGACAATAAATCTCAGGTATTAGCTTTGATAAATATATTTTGACACTCTACTTTTAGTATTGAGTCCTCTTTGTTTTCCCTTCTTTTACACCAAAGCCATTTTATTCAAACTGTTTACCTCTGTTATTAGCAAGGTACAGAAAAAAGAAAAAAAAAAGGCAGGCATCGCAGTTTTTACAGGTTTTCTGATGAGAGTGACGTCAGTCAACAGTCCCCTGGACTTGTTGCAAACTGACAACTGCAGGACAAATGTGAGCAATGGAGGGGGTTTCCAAAGAATTAATGTTTATGAGAGGAAGGACTGGGAATAGTGGTGAGGGTGAGGGCAGATGTGGCACCAGGCAGAGTTGGATACAACCTGAGTGATGGGACAAGGAGAGATGACTGAGCCAGGGGCACCTGAGCAGAGGTGGCACAAGAGCAGCAAGATTTGAAAAGATGGAACCATTGTAATAGAAAAGATAGATGGAGAGAGAGAGAGAGAGAGAGAGAGAGAGAGAGAGAGAGAGAGAGAGAGAGAGAGAGAGAGAGAGAGAGAGAGAGGGGACACAGCATGGTTGTGGTGCAGAGGCTGGAGCAGATCTGTCTGTCTCATCATCATCATCATCGTCATTTAACGTCCGTTTTCCATGCTAGCATGGGTTGGACGATTTAACTGAGGACTGGTGGACCAGGAGGCGACACCAGGCTCCAATCTGATTTGGCAGAGTTTCTACAGCTGGATGCCCTTCCTAATGCCAACCACTTCGAGAGTGTAGTGGGTGCTTTTACGTGCCAGTCAGGCGGTACTAGCGACGGCCATGCTTGAAATGGTGTATTTTACGTGCCACCTGCACAGAAGCCAGTCCATCGGCACTATCTATATTACGGTATCTTGGTATTGACCCGACTATTGAATGTTATTATATATAACTGGTCACAATGTGCTTTGTTTTGCATTATTTTAGCTCTTGAATGATGCCACCTTGCAAGTTAGGTGAGCAGGCCAACATTGTCCCTGATCAGAAGGCTAGTCTGTCACAGGGTGACCCATTTGCAGATGAGTGGACTGGGGCAGTGTAAGATGAAGTGTTTTGCTCAAGAACACAATATGCCACCTGGTCTGGCAGTCAAACCTACAATCTAGCAACTGTGAGTGCTACACACTAACCACTAGGCCATATCTACATAGATACACATATAGATACATGAAAGATAATAATTGCTATCTCTGATTGCCCTTCTGTAAATCTAATTACTGTTCTCAATAAGAATTCTGAGTATACACAAACACATGCACACAGGCTCACTCACACATACACACACAAACACATGCACACAGGCTCACTCACACACACACACACACACACACACACAGAGGCTAACTCCTTCCCCACCACTTTACATGCAGAATTTTGTAACCTCTTAAGCAACCATTAAACTTTTAATTCTGTATTCACCTGAATATTTGCTTTAGGAAAACAATTCCACTGCAGTAGAAGCTGTGATCTTATTTAATGTAAACAGAAGAATTGGAATAAACTGGCAGCCGCTACTAAATCTGACAAATTAAAGAAAGTATCAGCACTTTGTGTAGGCGTTTGGGAGTGGGGAAGAAGTGTGTGTGTGTGGGGTGGTGGTGGCTAATACATAAAAACTTTCTTGGTATCATTTTACATACACACACACACATACCTGTGCTGGTGCCACATAAAAAGCACCTGTGCTGGCACCTTGTAAAAAGCTGCCGTGCTGGTGCCACATAAAAAGCACCCAGTACACTCCGTTAAGTGGCTGGCATTAGGAAGGGCATCCAGTAACCATGCCAAAACAAATGATTGGAGCCTAGTGCAGCTCTCCAGATGGCCACCTCTTGTTAAACCAGCATGGAAAATGGACATCTGATAATGATGGTGCTCATACGAGAACTATCCATAAAAGACAACCTTTTGAAAGACAAATTCATTGTCTTACACAGCATGGCACCTTGGGCAAGTGTCAACTTCTATAGCCCCAGGCTGATCGAAGCCTTGAGTGAATTTGGTAGAGGGAAACTGAGAGAAGCCCATCAAATGTGTATATATGTGTGTGTGTGTAGGGGGGGTGTTAGTGTTTCTTTGCCTTGACGTTGTGTGATAGTTGTAAGAGAGTGTCATTATCATCTAATGTGGTGTTCTTCATTTCCAATCCTCTGTATAAACAGGTCTGGTCATGGGGAAATTATTACCTTACTTGGAAACGGGTGAAGGTTGGCACCAGGAAAGGCATCCAACCATAGAAAACCTGCTTCAAGAGATTCTGTGTGACTCATGCAAGCATGGAAAAGTGGACATTAAATGATGATGATGATGATGATGATGATGATGACTTAGAATTCCCTCAGCCATGACTCCCTTCAATCATAACACCCCACTGCCAGTGTTGCCTTGTCCCTCGTTTTGGAATGCATTTTCAGGAGCAGTGCACAATTCTTGGAGTGAAATAAATAAATGTAATAAACATAGACAATAAACCATTTTGTCTGGTGCTCCACTGATTCTAAACATCATCATTGTTTAACGCCTGTTTTCCATGCTGGCATGGGTTGGACGGTTCAACTGGGGTCTGGGAAGCCAGGAGGCTGCACCAGGCTCCAGTCTGATCTGGCAGTGTTTCTACAGCTGGATGCCCTTCCTAATGCCAATGACAATGGTTTAAAATTTTGGCACAAGGCCAGCAATTTTAGGCACTGGTGTTAGTTGATTACATCGAGCCCCAGTGCACAACTGGTACTTATTTTAATGACCTTGAAAAGATGGACAGCAAAGTCAACCTTGGTGAAATTTGAACGTATAGCACAAAGATGGACAAAAAGCCAATAAACAATTTACCTGGTGTACTAACGATTCTGCCAGCTCGCTACCTTTAATTAAAATAATATTGATGATAACTCATGAACTGCATGCATGCGTCTATTCTTAATAGGTTTGAGCTGATTTGAATGTGAATGTGAGGGCCACGGTTGTATTTGCCTCAATGGAGAATTCCTCTTCCCTTTAAGTGTGTCCATGACACACAGGATTCTAGCAAGAGTGCTGGATCTTGTTTATTGATATCAGCACACATCAGTAAATAATTTGTTTGCTGCTTTCTATAAACAAGGGCCTGTACTCTTGTTAGGTTCATTGATCCAGGCATAGATTTGACTGAGGAGACATGCAATAAAGTTGAAATACCACAGTATCTCAAAACCCCGTTACATCAATGTATTACCTGTATTATGAATACACATTGTCTAAAGGGAGATGTTCCCCAATGAAGAAACACAACAGTGATCAGATATTCTGCAAGAGCATCTTGGATACACGGATACTGATAATAATTAGAGCAAAAATCTTCTGATTAACAATTATCGTTTTATAGTTTTATGTAGAAATTTTGCCATAAAACATTTTGGCTGTTGGAAAATTTACCAAAAAAAAAAAAAAATTGCAACAAAAAAAAGAAAAAGAAAAAGATGAGCTCTTTTCTTATAATGGCAACGTCATCAATTAACTTACCAATTAGAGACAGGTAATTTCTTTAAAATGAGTTATCTAGTTTACAGCCTGTAGGTGTACCTCCTTCACAGTGAAATTTCCTATGGCAAATTTTCCCACGACAAAAATATTTATGGTGAGTTTTCCAGACTTGTTTTTCCTGCACTAACCACACTATGCTAATCCTTCATCACCAGAACAGCATCCCACTGGAAACTCCTCTCCACTTTTGTCTCTCCTTCCTACAGGTGTTGATTTGTGACTATTTAAGTAGAACATTAATGGTATGAAGCTTACCAGGTCAGAGGACATAAGGCTCACCAAATAAAAAAAATAAAAAACCTAGAAAGTAAGCAAAAATGTAAATTGAACCAACTGGCGACTGAATCAGGCTGATGGAATCTGAGTTGTGACATGAGATTTATGCAGATTAAGGAGCTGTATATTGAATAGTGCAAGGAAACCAAAACTTTGTTTAATTGACACACAGGTCATGGGTAAAAGAAAAAAAAAGGATCCAGGCAACTAACATTTAACAAGATGAAGGGTTGAGGTTAGTTTCGTATCATTTATCCCAGAAAATGTCAGCACCACTCGTGTAAGGGGTTGGGGAAGAAGATTTGAACTTTGGTCATTAACTCATTAAATGATGTGTGTGTGTGTGAGAGAGAGAGAGAGAGAGAGATTGTGAAGAGGGGCTGTCAGCTCCCAGCTGCAGATCCGACAGCCATCAATTCAATTGTCACTCATCTAGATGGAACTACTGCTATGAAATGGGTTGGATGGTTTAACAGGAATTGGAGAGTCCAAGGACTGCATCGAGCTCCAGTGTCTACTTTGGCATGGTTTCTATGGCTGGAAGCCTATCCTAATGCCAACCACTTTTCAAAGTGGACTGGCACCATTTTTCATGATGACACCAGCATCTATCATGTTTGCCATGCAGCATGTAGGACTACTTCAAACCACAAGGAGCAGGGCAACCTCATGCTCAGGGATAAGATATATGTAAGATGAATTCTAACAGATGACATCAAATGACAATATTAATAGAGGCTATGAAACCAGTGGACATTACCGCCATTGTAATATTTGCCTCCATACTTCAAGAAGTTGCATAAATCTGCAATGTGTCATTGCATTATGCACTTCAGTTTCCTGCATTCTCCTCCCAAGATATCAAACATTCTCAGAAAAACACTGTTCCCTTCCAGTGCATCTTTGGTCAATACCTTCAATGAAATCTTGGACTAGCAATTCCTCACAACAGTGTCTTTGATCAATGGTTTTAGGTTCTGTTCACAGTCTAAATGTAGATACGACTCAGAAATATCCCGTTTCTGATGAGATGCTCAGCAACTTCAATTTATTAGTTGTCATCATCATCATCATCATTTAATGTCCATTTTCCATGCAGGTATGGGTTGGACAGTTCAGTAGGGGCCGTCCAGGCTCCAACTGTCTGGTTTGGCATGGTTTCTATGGTTGGATGTCCATCCTAGTGCCAACCACTTTACAGGGTGCCTTTTATGTGGCACCAACACAAGTTCATCTTACATGGCGCAGGCATGGGTGCTTTTTATGCGATGCTGGCATCTATGAGCCCACAAGGAATGGATATCTCTGCTGAGAGAGGGATATGCATGCTCCATTGGATGGGTATAGGAGGCATCAGATATAGTGTGTAAGAGAGAAGACTGCACTGGTATGGTCACGTGATGCACATGAATGAGGACAACTGCATAAAGAAGTGTCAATCTCTAACTGTGGAGGGAAATATGTGGAAGGAGTAGACCCAGGAAGACATGGGACAAAGGGGTGAGGAAGGATCTACAGATGCTGGGCCCAAGTTCGAAATTTCCCCAAGACACCTGATGAATGCTGGAGGGTATATCAGCTGAAACAAGATGAGAACAAATATCCGTCAATTGTAAATCATGTAAATAAAGTTGATTAGATCTTCTCCAGTGTTCAACTGGTACTTATTTTGTAGACCCTCATAAGGATGAAAAGCAAAGTCAAGCTCAATGGAATCTGAACTCGGAACGTAAACACATGAAATACTGTGAAGCATTTTGCCCTGTAAGTGTTAAAGATTCTGCAAGCTTCTAATATTGTCTGCTTAGTTACTTTCCTCCCCCTCTTACCATTACCAATTGGTCCCTCTCATTATACTTTACCAGCTTTCCTTAATCCACGTAGAATCCTTACATCCTCTATCTACCATTCTCATTCAGTTTATAGGGGTCCCAAGGCCATTAGTGTCAACATTCCACCACTGCTGTTGCCACAGAAAAATGCACCCGGTTCACCCTGTAATGTGGATGACATTAGGAAGGGTATCCAGTTATACAAAACCACAGCAAAGAAGACACTGGATGATGGTGCAGTCCTCCTCTGACTCATTGGAAATGATGACAACATATTTATGGACCCTCTCACACACACACGCACACACACACATCTCCAATTAAGGTCATGTTTCATGCTAGCATATATATATATATGTGTGTGTGTGTGTGTGTGTGTGTGTGTGTGTGTGCACACAGAGACACATGCTTATGCATATCACTTGATAACCAGTGCTGGTGTGTTTATGTCACTGTAACTTAGTGGTTCAGCAAAAGACACTGATAGAATAAGTAGCAGGCTTAAAAAAAATACACAAGTATGGGTTGTGCATTCATTCGGTTAAAACGTCTCCAAAGCAGTGCTCCAGCAGGGCCACAGTCTAATGACTGAAACAAATAAAAGATAAAAACAAAAGAGATGTCTACACGTAATAAATAAAAGTACAGGAGGGGGTGGTGGTGGTCATTAAAGATTTCCCCCTGACGCACTTCTTGTAATTGCAGGACACGCAAGTTGTACAGGTATAATCATACATGTCTCCACATGTCACATTGTAAACTGTAGCTTTCCACTAATATTCATCTGTCTTTTACGTCTGCTGAAGTGGACCAAGGTTTTTAAATGGAGGCAATTGAATGCAGATCGGTGATCAGGTTCTTGTACTTGGAAGGTCGTACATCAAAAGAGACTTTCGATGAGATGAAGGAAGCTTATGGAGATGATGCACCATCATACGACATAGTCAAGCACTGGCATCGTCAGTTCAAATGTGGTCGGACATTGGTGGAACCTGCTCCTATTCCTCAAAGAATAAAGGAGGGGAAGACAAGAAAGGAAAAGGACAGAGGATTGGCAGGAAGGGTGGGGTGGAGGGTCACCGCATAACTCTTCGGCAACTAGCCCAAGAAGTGAAGATAAGTCAAGGGTCCATGAAAACAAATCATTCACGACCATTTGCACATGCAGAAGTTGTCTGCACAATAGATTCCCCGGATGCTCACACCTTTTCAGAAGTAGGAACGAGTCAATTGCTCCCAGGCTCTTTTGGCAATCTGCCAAGAAAATGGGGAGGACATTTTTGGCAGACTTATCACAAAGGATGAAACACGGGTCCATCAATATGATCCTGAGACTAAAGTCCAGTTGAAGCAATGGAAGCATGGATAACTCACCACCTCCAAAGAAGGCTTGTGTTCAATCCTCAGTCTTTTGAGACCAGAGCGGAGTAATGACGAAGGATTTTATGGCAAAGGGCACCACAGTTAATGGGGAATAATATGCTTCTCTGCTGCAGAAATTGCATGGCGCCATCAAAGCAGAGATGTATGGTATGCTGACCAAAGGAGTCCCCCTTCTTTAAGACAACACCCCAGTTCACAATGTAGATGTTGCCCAAATGAAAGCACACTCTTGTGGTTATGAAATCCTTCCTCATTTCCCCTTTACTCTCCCTCCGTTGCACCATCTGACTTCCACCTCTTTTTAACCATGATGTCTTTTTTTTTGAAGGGGAAGCACTTTTGGGATGATGATGAACTTATTTCCGAGGTAGAGTCTTGGCTCCAGACACAACCTACTGACTTCTACAGATGAGGTCTTCACAGCTGCATAAAGTGATGGAAGAAGTGTGTCACCAGTGGTGGTGACTGTGTAGAGAAGGATTAATAATTATGCCAAGTTTTGTTTATCCCAGTCCTTGGGAAGTGGGTCAGGGGAAATCTTTAATGGACACCCCTTGTACATACATGCACATATATTTATACACACACAGTCACATAGTCACATACTTATGTGCACACACACACATCGTATGTCTGTTTGTTTGTGTAGCCAGGGTGTATTATCTGAAGAAAGCCGTCCCAATGTCATCAGCCACTTGAAGCCTCACTCTATCTCTCACTCCCTCTCCAACCAACACTCAAACTGCACTCATTGCTAACCTCATTTTTTTATATAACACTTGAATAAAACTACACCAACAAACACCAGCCACACACACACACACACACACACACACACAAAAGAACAATACTGAACCACTTCTAACAATCAGATTGAGTCTCTCTTTCCTTTTATCTCTCACACTTGTTTCAGTCATTAGACTGTGGCCATGCTGGGGCACCACCTTCAAAATTTTTTAGTTGAATGAAATGATTCTAGTACTTATTTTTTTAAAAACCCAGTCCTTATTCTATCAGTCTCTTTTGCCAAACAGCTATGTTATGGGGGCAAAAACACAACAACACCAGTTGCCAAGCAGCAATAGAGGACACACACGCACACGATGGGCTTCTTTCAGTTTCCATCTACAAAATCTACTCACAAAGCTTTGGTTGCCCTGAAGCCATAGTAGAAAACTCTTGCCAAAGGGACTGAACCCAGAACCACATGGTTGAGAAGCAAGCTTCTTACCACACAGCCATGCTTGTACCTATAATTTCTATATTTTTTTAAAGGATTCAACACATCTCTATGCTGTTTTTTTGTTTTCTTTATAAGTCTGCATTTCATTTACTTTGAACAAACACTGTGTTCATAACGACTTGCGTTTCCTCAGTGTGTGTTGTGAGTGTTAAATATAAAGACAACAACAGTGGTGGTGGTCAGCCATCATGTAGCCTTAACAACAAAACCATCCATTAAAAGTCTGAAATTTGATTCTTTCCAAAGCATACTTGTAACAAGAGAAAGCATGGGGGGTGGGGGTGGGGAAACAAGAGAATCTGGCAATGATGATAGTGAAAAAGTAAAGTTAATAAAGTTTGATCATCATCATCACCATCATTTAACGTCTGCTTTCTATGCTGTCATGGGTTGAATAGTTTGACAGGATTGGTGAGTTGCAGGGCTGCATTGAGCTCCTTTGTCAACTCTGGCAGAAGTTTCTATGGCTGAGTTCCTTTCCCTAATGCCAACTACTTTATAGGGTGACACTGGGTGCTTTTTTGATTTTCCTTTTTTTGAGGCACCAGCACTAGTGAGGTCACCAAATAACCTGCAAGACAGAGAAAGAACAGGAGAAAAAAGGGGGGAAAAACCCCGACAACTAAGTGCGTGCGTGTGTGTGTGTGGAGGGGTGAGACTAGGGGAGGTGGTTTTATGCCAGATGTTGGGAGCTTAAAGTATGACACAGGGACCAGCACAGAAGCACAATCAGGCCCCTGCGTCTAGTCTATGGTCTTCAGCAGTGAAAGCAGGAGTGAGTGTCCATTACAGCCTGATTGTTGGATGTGGTCAGCATTCATGAGGGACATGGTAAACTCAGTCGGAGCTGGTCCAACACACCCTGGGTAGATGTTGCTACAAGTATGAGTAGAGGCGTCCTGCTGTAGAGGAGATGGTTGGGTAGCCTACATCACATAAAGCTGGGTGGAAGTGGTTGGGAGGGAGGGAGGGAAGAGGGTACCACAGAGAAGACCCTCAAAGAATAAAGGAGGGGAAGACAAGAAAGGAAAAGGACAGAGGATTGGCAGGAAGGGTGGGGTGGAGAGAGTGACATGATTAGAAGTGGGGGGGGGGTAGAGATGAATGAGGAACAAGGTAGAAGGAGCAGCCTGGTGGGTGGGCATGCTGAGAAAGATAGAAGTGGATTAGGGATAATAGATCAGAGAGTAGGTGGGGGATGATAAGGTGAAGGAGAGATAGGGAGGGAGATGGTTGGCTATAGTGAGTGGGGAGGGCATGGAAGGAACTCCTCAAAACACCAACCAGTCAGACATACAGAAATGAGAAGAGAGTGAAATAAAAACCAAAAGTTTCTCAGGTGATTTCAGCATCTCGTTATTTTCACCACAGAGATTTAATATCTCGTTATGTCCAGATTAAAAAAACTTGGAGTTTTTTTTTAGTGGGGGCTACCCAAAAAGTGAAATACAAATCAATTACAGAAAAAGTTATAACATTTCTAGAGAAAAGACATTTGAAGGCTGCTGGAAGGATGCTTTGAGGATTGCTTGTGGCTTTGTGAGCCGTGGTTGAGAACTGTTATGTTAGTCTATTAATTATGAAAAGCAAATTCTTCAGGTTGATTAACTGTAATCCACAAGACCGAAAGATCTAATCCACTGAAGTGCAGTTCCATTGAGAGAACAGCTTTAGAAATAGAGGAAGAATTTAGAATGCTTAGCTTTGAGACAGAATTTAAGTTCTGGATCCAGAAACACCAACAATCCACTGAATCTACTTAGTAGATGGTGGTTTGTATTAGATATGAGCAGCAATACAACATGAACAAAGGAGAGTTTTGTGAAAAGGTAGAGACAAGAGATAAAGCAGCAAGTATAGAAGAAGAAGAAATGAAAAAACAATAGCAGAGAATATAATTATGGTGAAAATAAAATTGCAGGTTGCTGGCAGAAGAAGAAAAAGAAAAAGAACCTCAAAGAAATGAGAGAGAGAGAGAGAGAGAGAGAGAGAGAGAAAGAAAGAAAGAGAATACTGTTAAGATGTCTACTAGCAGAAATTAGATGCCAAAAAATTGAAAAAAGTTCTGGAGATTAATTTGAAAAAACTAAATCTGAAAATAAATACGATGATGTAAATTTAGGTAGTGAAAGAGACAGTGAGGAAGGAAAGAAAGAATGAAAGAATGTGGAAAGACTATATTTTGTGGAAAATGGGGCCAAGGATGGAAAAAATGGTTAAATAGTTAAAGGAAACTTCCTGGAGGCAAAGATTACAGGATAAAAACCAAGAAATGGTGGTGCTGGGGTGGAGAGAGAGAGAGAGAGAGAGAGATGCCAGAGATAAACACAGCAGATATTATTAACAAAGCTATTTGAGTCTTATCTCACCACATTAGCAAATCATTGTATTTGACTCAGTTTTAAAACTAAACAAGAATTAACGAGGATTTAGTGGGAGGCAGGGGGTGGGAGATAACCGAAACAAAACTTTGAAGGTTTTGATTAAAATAAGAAAGTTTTCATTTAAAAATGAACATTTTAAAACTGGTTTCTCAATCTTTAGTTCCCATCTTCATATATATTAAGCCATCTTTCTCTACTGTAGCCCCACTAAGTCAAAGAGCATCTTAATCTTGTGAGTTAAATGGTGACCTCACTAGAGTTGGCATGTAAAAAAGCACCCACTACACTCTCGGAGTGATTGGCGTTAGGAAGGGCATCCAGCTGTAAGAAACACTGCCAAATCAGACTGGAGTCTGGCGCAGCCTACTGGCTTGCCAGCCCTCCCAGTTGAACCGTCCAACCCATGCCAGCATGGAAAATGGACATAAAACGATGATGATGATGATGAATCTCTTATGTTTTATGAGATAAACATGTATGTGTGTGTGTGCGTGTGTGTGTGTGTACTGAAGAGACGAGAGATTAGTATTGTCTGTGTAAGCTGTTGCGGTGGAGGTAACCCACTGAGGAGAGCAGTAACTCTGAACAAAACTCTTTAATCTTCCCCACCACCACCACCACCACCACCACCACCACATCTATGGTCACACTCACTCCTTGGCCAGGCACTGAGAGACCAGCTAAGCTTCTGTCAACATGAAAAAACAGAAAAAAGGTATGAGGACATTATTTGCGTGTGTAGATGCAACCAAGGGCCAATTAGATTGACCCCCATTTCTTAACCCAGGATTCATTGTTTACTATGATTATGTCCCCACATACAATTTTATAAATATCTATATGATGTCTGATCAAAATGTATCTGGGACTGTTGCTATGGTAATGGAGCCAAAGTTCACCAAGTGAAGTCACTTGACACAGATTGACCTTGAACTCTGTTGGCATTTGACACTCAGTTATAATGTTCTTGCTTGGTTCCATTGTTTCTAGCAGAGCCTGGAAGTAAAGTTTGCAGAGTGTGAATGTCTTGAAAAGGTTTCAGCTGTGTAGGATCTCCTTGTGTTGAGGGAGACAAAAGAATTTTAAAAACCATCAGAACAGGTGAAGAATCATGGGACTATGGCAACGACCCTGAAACCAAGGCTTGAAAGTTACAAGAATTCAAGATGTTGAGGAAATCCAAGAGAACGTGATGAGGAAGATGCTCACTATCTCAAAAAGGAGTTCCAGGAACACTTGTTCCCATCAATGGAAATGATGCTGGAGAAAGTGTGTGGCTCCAGAAGGGGACAACTTCAAAGAAGATTAAATGCCAAGTTGATATGCACTGTAGTTTTCTTTTTATGGCACCAGTCTTGATTACTTTTGGACCAGATCTTGTGTATATAGATACAAGCACATACATACATGCACACACAAACACACACCAACATATATTTATAAACAACCAAAATTAAAAATGCCAAAGTAGTCTTTTGTACGTGGGAGATATTCAGGAGGAGTAAACACCATGAGCACACAGGAAATAGGTTTTCTAAAATGCCTGAGAGGATCTTGGAGATAGTAGCAAGTTTCTGTTAATGAGGTGAGCTAATTAGCAGTGGAGGCCAAATGAAAGATGTACCACAACCAGAATGTATCCATACTTTTAAAAACACCAAGAATACTGCTGAAACATTTAAATAAAAACAACAATCTGACACAAACATAACGGACCTGATGTGAAGGAAGAGAAAAAGATCACCATTTTAACTTCTAATTTTCCGTGCTAACTTAGGCCAGATGAAATATGTTAGGGCAGATTTTTTATGGCTGATGCCCTTCATATCAACAATCCTCATGTTTCCGAGTCAGGTAATATTTCCCCATAAACACATACAACAGGTTTCTACACAGTTTCCATCTGCCAAATTCACTTAGGAGGCATTGGTTGGCCTACTTGCCTAAGGTGCTGTGCAGAGGTACAGAACCTGAAAGCACAGGATTGCAAACAAAGCTGCTTAACCACACTGCCATACATGCACACCTGCAAACATAGGAACATCAAATAGGATCAAATGCAGCAGCTTGCAGTAAAAAAAAGATTAAAAAAAGTTGTGGCACTGAATAAAAAAAAAGGGAGAAATCATTGATTATGGAGAGGCTGGAGCGTAAGTGAGAGAAGAACAAGTGTTTTGTGTGATATTGGAACGAATGAAAGGAGATTGAGAAATATATTCAGATATTTTAACAATGTGGCAGCAAGCTGGTAGAATCGTAGCATGTGGGGCAAAATGCTAAGTGGCATTTTGTCTGTTTTTACATTTTGAGTTTGAATGCTGCTAGGGTCAGCTTTGTCTTTCATCCTTAGAGGGTAAAAAAAAAAAAAAAAAAAGTAAATGATTTGCCCCTCCTCCTTCGGAATTGCTGGCCTTGTGTTAAAATTTGAAACTAATATTGTTCCTGAACAATGTATTGGTGGCTGGAAAATGTTGATTTCTCCTTGTCCTCCTCCCACCGCTTCACAACCAGTGCTGGTGTGTTTATGTCCCTGTAACTTAGCTGTTTGGCAAAACAAACCGATAGAATAAGCACCAGCTTTAAAAAAATAAGTTCTCAGGTTGATTAAAATTCTTCAAGGCGATGTCCTCCTGCACCACTGATGTGTTTATGTCCCCATAACTTAGCAGTTTGGCAAAAGTAACTGATAGAATAAGTACCAAACTTTAAAAAATTATATAAAAGAAATACTGGGGTCAATTTGTTCAACTAAAATTCAAGGCAGTGCCCCAGCATGGCCAAAGTTTAATGACTGAAATAAGTAAAAGATAAAAATATATATATATATATATATATATA
>NC_068982.1:190837088-190884140 GCF_001194135.2 Octopus bimaculoides | reverse complement strand
ATATATATATATATATAAGGAACAAAAATGCAATGGAGGACATTAAAACATTCAGACGGGTAAACGATACAAAGGCGGACAAGAGAAGCAACAATTGGAAGGACAGGCAAAAAAGACGGGTCATTCGTGGCTTTCTTTCCTCAGTCAAGTTCCAGAAGTCACTACCGTTTCGGGCAGTTACACTCGAGATGGTTCAATCTGGTTTCCCCGCAAAAGAGTCTAAGCTTTTGTAAGACCCCTTTGTAAGAAAGCTATGGCAACAAAGACAAAAAAAAAAAAGCAAACAAACAAAAAAACGAAGAACATGGTACAGAATTACGAATACAAACAAGAAATAACAATAGACGTCTCTCTCAATTGCTGGATGTGTTCCATTGGCCTTGCCTATGTTTAATTCTAGGCATCTGTCATCGAGACAGAGTGAGAAAGAAAGAGGTGATAAGAGCAGGCATGGGGGAGTCTGCAGGACATGATGGCTAAGCAGTGGATGTGGTTTGCTGGCCATGAACTTTGATTATTGCAGGAGAGATGCTACCATTGTGATGGAATGGAAACCAGAAAGAGGGAAAAAACAGAGAGGAACACCAAGGAAAATGTGATGCAGTATATTAAGGGATGACATGACAGCAGTGGGAGTCAGGCTGAGTGGAACCAGGAGGAAGGCAAACAACCAGAATGTCTGGAGAAGGCTCCATGCCCATGTTGTGCTGACAGCACTGAAGGATCGAAGAGCTAAGGTGTATATTATCACCATCATTGTTTAACGTCATACACACACACACACACACACACACACACATATATATGAGCATGACATAATGCCAAAGTCAATCACGAAGACCTTTGGCATTACGTCATGCTTGAGAAGAAGACCCATCAAACCAAGTAAAATCCCAGTTGTGGCAGATAGTGGTGTCACACAACTGGCTCCCCTGCCGGTGGCACATAAAAGCACCCATTACACTCTTGGAGTGGTTGGCCTTATGAAGGGCATCCAGCCATAGAAAACCATGCTACATGAGACTGGAGTCTGGTGCAGCCCTCCAGCTTGCCAGCCCTGGTCAGACTGTCCAACCCATGCCAGCATGGACAATGGATGCTAAATGATGATGATGATATATCTTGCTGGTGTACTCAGTTCTTTTGCTGAACTAAGGGGGTCAACTGAGGGTTGAAGTATGGCCATTATGCACTGACCCTGTCATGAAAACAAGGCCATAGAGTGCATTGAGAGGTGTTAAAACATTACCAATGTAGTTGCACCACAGCACGGGACAGAGATGTTAAATGATGATGAAAGGTATACTCAACCAGTCACAGCAGGACGAAAGTGGGGTGGGGAGGTTCTTTAGTCCTGCTGCAGACTTCTCCAGGGCTGGAGGTATGATGTAATGTATCCAGTCTAAACTGGTTCCTGGAAGGAAGGGGGCACCCAGCAGTTAGACAAAAAAAAACCAAAAAACAAAATGACACGTACTACAAGGATGGGTAGTTTTCTCTGCTGGGGTCTGCACTGGCTGATGGGAGTTCATGTGATGCTGGGATGTAAAATGATGATGATGATGATGATGGTGGTGGTAGTGATGAAAACTTTTTTATTTACTCTCACCCATCCCACCCATTCTCCCCTGCTCTCTTTCTCTCCCCCCTCCCACCCTGGCTGCTTAAGTTTGAAATATTTACATTAAAAAAACCCCCCAAAAAACAAAAAAACTACATGTGAATTGTAATCCCTGTTTTAATAGAAACCAGAATTTTTTTTTTTATCAAATATTAAAACAACCAGACATTATTCTGTACTCTTTTAATAGTTTATTAATGGAAAAAGCAGAAAATGAAGCTGGAGGGAGGGTGGGGGGATGGAAGAAAAAAGATAAACAAATAAAGAAACAATAAAGTAGTTGAGAACTGTGACTCTTGGTTTGATTCTAGAAAGACTAAGATATTAAAAAAAAAACACCAACATAAACACTATTTGTAGTGAAAAAAGAAAAAATGATTGAAAGACCTGTCTGACTGTGGCCTGATTAGAAAACAAAACAATTATTTAAGTTGAAAGATTAAAAAAAAAGAACTATTTTTGAATGTAACACATTTGTTGGCCATTATGGAAAATGTGTGGAGGAAATTGCTGAAGGTGGGAAAATATTGGTAGTGAAGCTGCAAATGTTGACAGGGTCTTCAAATGAAATGGAAGGCTTCCCCTTCCTTGGAACAGCAACAAGTCAGACACGAAAGGTTAAATTAGAATTATTTGAGTCAACTGGGCGTGAATGGAAGAGAACAAAATTTCTAAATTCTAAATTAAGGAATTTGTAAGTATGTTTATGTAACATGGCCAGCGACAAGCTTATCTTTGCTGGTCGGGGATATATACCAGTATATATATATATATATATATATATGGGCTGAATGACTACTACTACTACTACTACTACTACTACTACTACTACTACTACTACTACTACTACTAATAAATGGTGTACCCTTATCAGATGGGTAGCCATGATGGGTATATTAAACTTTGTATATTTGTACTCCAGTGCCACTTTGATGGCATGCACTGCTCTCTCACTCACTCACTCACTACTACTACTACTACTACTACTACTACTACTACTACTACTACTAATAATAATAATAATAATAATAATAATAAAAAACAACAACAGCGATAACAACAATAATAAGTGGTGAATTTTGTTGAATGGTAGCCAGGAGAGCAGAAGGAAGGAAACTTGCTTGAAGTGAGGTTTCAGATGTCAGTGAAGATCCAGTCTGCTGGAATGGATGTGGCACACAAAGATCTCCTTCACTATTTATATTGGAAATAAAACCTGGTATTGAGATTGTGGGAAGAAGATTTTTGGCTTTTTTAAAATTTTTATTTTTAAAAAAATTTTTTATACCTAATTATGTGATTTCGGCTTATAAAAACTAATATCTATCTACCTACAGAAATAAATAACCAAAAAGGTTTCCTTTTTGGTAATGGAATATTAGCATAAAGCAACCGTCATTTCAGTGAATGGTTGAAAGGAAGCATTCAGCTACAAATTCTAACCAACAGTATGGTGCAGTGATGATGATCTTGCAATAGAAAATAGCATGCAGAGTCTATATAATAATAATAATAATAATAATAATAAGAATAATAATAATAATAATAATAATAATAATAATAATAATAATAATAATAATAATAATAAGAGGTGTGCTGGCAGAAACGTTTGCATGCTGGGTAAGATGCTTTGTAGCGTCCCCTCCGGTTTTACATTCCGAGTTGAAATTCAGCCAAAAATCTACTTTGCCTTTATTCTTTTGGGGTCAATATGATAAGTAGTAGTTGAGTACTGAGGTTGACGGAACTGACTCAGCCTCTCTCCTGAAATTGCTGGCCTTGTGCCAAAAATTTGAAATCAATATGTAACAGCTTGGTGATAACATTCTCTAATATAAGGAGCAACAAATGACTGTTCACTGCAGAACAGTGAATGTAATTAACAGTTTTGCATGCAAGAAGTACAGAGTTAAGTATTGGCTTACTCAATATGCCTGTGCTTAACTATACATTCTTCATGCAGATGGTGGACTGAGAAAATTTCCAGAACCGTATAAGAGATACTGATATTTTTGTCTATATGTCACAGACCCTCCCAAACCTAGACACCAATATCTGAGTATTGACTGTCCAAGCATAATTGATTGGTTACTTATATAACAACTATAACAAAGGAAGTGATTCACACAAACTATGAATCAACAAACACTTCCCAGTTTGGGCATTGTGGTTAAGAGCACAGGCTACTAACCCCAAGATTCCGAGTTCGATTCCAGGCAGTGACCTGAATAATAATAATAACATTGAAAAATACCTTAGAAATGAGAACCCAGGTTCGAAATTTCCCCAAGACACCTGATGAAGGCTGGAGGGTATATCAGCCGAAACGTTGTGTTAACAACAAACAAGATGAGAACAAATATCTGTCAAATGTAGATAATGTAAACACTTTCCATTTTATAAGAATGAAGGATAACCCCAAATCATGACCAAAATTCAGTCGAGTGCCGCATTTCCATTATCAGCTGCCCATTTGGCCATCACTATGGTGTGGGACAAGGCCTGCGATTTTAGGGAAGTTGGTTACATTTCCAGTTCAGGGTTTGTCAATCACTCATCATCACCATCATCAGTCACCATCATCGCTACTTTCATCATCAGTCACCATCATCATCAGTCATCACCACCACCAGGAACCATGTGGTTGAGATGCATGCTTCTTACCACACAGCCACACCTGTGCCTACTGGTGTTTGGGACCATCAATTGACATGAAACACGTCTGGTCATGGGGAAATATTATCTTACTTGGAAACAAGTGAAGGTTGGTGATAGGAAGGGCATCCAGCCAAAGAAAATTTGCAACGTGGAATAAAAAGCCTTGCTCAAGGGCACAACATACCACCAGGAACTGAACTCACGATCTTATGATTGTGAACTGAATACCTTACCCATTAAACCACGCTGAGCTGGGACTTAAAACCCTGAGAAACTTGACATAAGAGGACTAAAATGACATCATCATTAAAACTGTGTTACGTAAAATACACTTTGGAGGCTGGATTTTAGATGTGGATGGGTGGAGGTGAACTGACTAATTGAAAGGGGGGTGGGTATTGTTTTGTTAAGTAGCATTGTCTATGGTATATCCAATACTACTTAAGACTCATCCAATCCATCCACCCCCCTCTATTGCTGGCAGGAGCGCTATGTTTACAGTTTAAGTACAATATCTCAGAAACCCAGCTATCTCCATTCATTTCCTGTTAAATAATTACTTCCTCCTATTAGCTGACTTCACCAGAAGAAACACTATTATTCACTGGTACCAACCTTGTATAGGCAAAATCTCTTTCACACACTCTTCTGTATATGTGTGTGTGTGTGTGTGTGTGTGTGTGTGTGTGTGTGTGAGTGTGTGCACCAGTGCACATGTGTGTACTAATGTAAATCAGTTCTGAGTTATATCCCTTTACATAGAAAATAAAAATACAAAAATAAAAAAACGGTAGAAAACCTAATAATCCCATGAAAATATATAGCGATTTAAAGTAGGTGAAGGGATCCACGGGGTCAATGAAAACCTTGAAGGCAGAGCCCCAACAATGCCACAATCCTTGAACATAAAGGATCCTGTCAAACCATCCAACCCATGCCAGCATGGAACATGGACATAAAATGGTGGTGATGATGATTATAAGAGACAATGTATTGGAAATGGAATGTAGGCAACATAATTGGTAAACTAGAAAATTACTATTTCTAAATCTCACAACAAGAGATATTCAGCAACAGTACTTTAGAGTAAAGACTGTTTGCCAACAGAACATTTGTCCTAAACCAGGACTGCCATGTTATGTTGGCAAACAATCTTTACTCCAAAGTACTGTTGCTGAAATATCTATCGTGAGATTTAAAAATAGTAATTTTCTAATTTATAGATCAGTGACAAGTTGTCACTTTGAAAACTCTATATTTCGAATGGGAATTTGGCAGCACCACCTCTAGCCGAACAATTATTTTGTGCTGATGAAGGGAAATAACCTGGAAATCGCAATACGCAGATATTGTTTTGAGCTGAGGGGTCGGGGTGCTAGATTCCCTTGTTCGAAAATATAAGGACACAGATTGTGTCGTACAGCCAGCTGGAGACAATGTCTCCTGGGGCTAAATTACAGCAACATTCGTCCTAAATTAGGTCTGCCGTGTTATGTTGGCAAAAAATCTTTACTCCATAATTGGTAAACGTTGAAATGCAAGTTTTGGGAACTTGTCTCTAGCAGACCACTTTGGATAAAAAGAATGCATTTAAGTTGGGGGTGGGTGAAGTTGTACTTTTGATGTAAATCATCATCATCATCATCATCGTACAAAGAACAGGAATCATTATAATAAAGTTACTAATTGCTAGGCACCAAAATAATTCCTAACAGATGCTGATCCATTGATGTATAGCTATGATGATGCTGGAAATGGCACTCATTTGTTATGTTTAGTCTGTTTCCACGGAAACAGAGGGAAGAAGATGACAAAGGAGTCTGCCAGAGGAGTTCAAAGAATGAAAGCATAATATGGAATCTAATATACAGAGAGAGACAGTTAAAAGATAGCCAAAAGGTAGAACTATAACTGAAGATATCTGCTCAATCTGCTGATGAGGTAAACATATCAAAGGAATTGGTTTGATGAATGTTCCTCAAAACTCGGTGTTGGGGGTGATTTATTCAACTAAAGGTTCTTCAAGGTGGTGCTCCAGTATGGCTGTTATTTAATGACTGAAATGAGTGAAAGATAAAAGATAGATAGCAAAATAACCAAATGCAACTCTCCCTCTCTCTCTCTCTCACACATCTCCAGAGATTCCCAGAGTTCCCTTTTATGTTCTGTCAGATAATAGCATATGTTGGAGTGACAAAAGCTGTTATTTCTCCAACTTCACACACACACACACACACACACACACACACACACACACACACACACGTGTCAGTGTGTGTGTGTATACCAAATAACTGTAAATTGCTTTTTTGAACATATAGCTATTTATTTTATAACTCTATTTTTATGTAATTCCTAAACATATATAATGAAACAACAAAAAACAAAAAAAGCTGGTATTAAACACTGAGAGAGAAACGGGTGAAGTTTTCAGATGGAAGTGAGATAAAATCTTGTAGTTTTCAAAATTTTAATGAGGAGATGACATCAAGAAGGTATTACACATTAAAGCCATGATCTAACCATAATTCAAAGCCAGGGAACACACAAAGCTATTTACTACGTATAGAGAGGAAAGAATCAATTTATGTGCAACATGGCTCATTTTTGGAAATGGAATATCTTTCATTTGGCACATTAAAACCTTGACTAGCTTTCATTACCCGGTTACAAAGCAGCTCACTTTCTCTCTCTCTCTCGATATAACAGCTTGTGTTGGATCTTTGCTTTATGGTTTTGCCAGGCTGTATACATATCAATCCATACACACATGTGCACACACAACATGCACACACACATGCATGCATGCGTAACATGCACATACACAAAGAGAGGTTAGCGAAGGCGTATAGCTTAGTGTATTCAGATCATGATTGTAAGGTCCTGATTTCAGTTCCCAGTAGCACATTGTGTCCTTGAGCAAGACCCACTACACATTAATTTCATGAGCATGCTGTTCCACTGATTGGATCAACTGGAACACTCATCAGCATAACTAACGAAGTGCCAGTTTACACACAGATTAATTATACATAGATACCTACACACACACATATCTATCTATCTATCTATCTATCTATCCTTTACGTGCCAGCTGGCACATAAGGCCTCCACGCTCGTTTTCCATTTATTCCTCTGTTTTGCAAGTTTTCTTGCCACATTCCACGATGACCATCCAGCTCGATTCCTTTCCTTTTCCACTATCCATGTGCTTTTTGGTCTACCAACTTTTCTCTTCCCCTCAGGTTGCCAAGTCAAAGCAATCATGCAGTGATGACTGGGTTCCTTTCTCAATACATGTTCAATCCAATTCCATCTTTTCCTTTGTACTTCTTGGTTCTTTCCTTTTACTTCTTGGAGTGGTTAGCATTAGGAAGGGCATCCAGCTGTAGAAACTCTGCCAGATCAGATTGGAGTCTGGTGTAGCCATCTGGTTCGCCAATCCCCAGTCAAACCGTCCAACCCATGCTAGCATGGAAAACGGACGTTAAATGATGATGATGATGATGATGATAATGTGTGTGTGTGTGTATACATTTTAGTATATATATATATGTCTGTCCCACCCATGCCAGCTTGGAAGGCAGACATTAAATGATGATGTACATTTCAGTATTAATAAACCTATATAAACACACAATCATAGATGTGTAGCCATGGGAAATGATATTCTTCTATTCTTCATCGAATCAACTCCGATGACAGAAGCAGTGATCCCAGCAAAGGAAGGGACTGTCAGAAATGTGGAACAGATTTCACGTTGCAGTCATATAGATACGAGAGCGAGAAGACACAGACAGAATGCTATTTTGTGGTGAATTAAAGTTTGTTTTCTATTATTTAATTTTTGAATTAAAAAAAAATACATTTTGATAAAAATATATCAAAATTAGAATCTTTAGGAATTTTCTAGACAGCGTAGTCTTTAATAATTGTTTTCTTTTAGTAAAAGTTACATGCTCCAAACTAATTAATAAGCAGCTCTATATATGGAGAGAGAGAGAGTGTGTGTGTGTGTGTGTAGATGTTAAATAGAGAGATCGTGAATGAATGTAATTAGGTAAAAGCATGTTCACCTGACTAACTGACCTTCCACCCACACACAGTTATCTTTCACCCCACCCTTTCTATTAGCTACTTACTTTTATTTCTAGCATTCTCTATCTCTAAACTAATACTCACACACATTGTGTTTGAATAATTCCTTCCACATTGAAATAATCACCCACCCCGTCATTTCAGTCGCTCGGCTCAGCTTGTTATATCAATAAATATATAATGAATGTTTTCTCCTCCATCAACACAAAGATTATGCATTTCGTTTTACCAAATTGCCACAAGAAAACACAAGAACTGACTTAATAATCCATTTTGAAAAGCTCAAAACGAAAATCTGCCTTTGTGAATCAGTAGCTTTAGGGGGAAAGTTAATTTACAAAATATTTAATGAGACGGGTGTGGTGGGGGGGATAGAAGGAGGGGGAAGCAATGAGAAGGCATACTGAAGGTGCAGGGAGAGGTTCCTGTAGAGATGAAGGGAGAGAGGGGGAGGAAAGAGGGGAAGGTGGTGGTGATGATACAGATGAGGATGAGAATAACAAAAATGTAGTGACAGGTGGGGAGGGGGGGCAGTATGGAAAGGAAGGAAGAAAGGTGAATTGGAGAAAGTTTTTTTTTCACATTCTTAAAGAAAAACAGAAAAATTCTCCTTAACTTGCAACAACAACAACTGTCATAAATAAAAAGTAAAAACAGTTGTGAGTGAGAAGTCACAGGTGTGATTAATAATCTCTGATGAAATTAGGGCTGTTAACGAGGTCATTTAATATTTATGTTTGTTTAAAGGTGATATTTTTTTTTATCTCAAAACGTTGAAGAATGGTGAAGAGGCAGCATTCAAGAGGCTGTCACCTGTTATTTGTGAAAGATTGAGAGAGAGAGAGAGAGAGAAAATGGTTTTCCAGTATATACCGAGGAATAGGAATTACTTGGAAGCATTTTAATCAATAATGAAGAGATGAAGCAAAACTGGAGAGTCTGTGAAAGTTGATAGAAATAAAATGAATTGGTAATTGTCGGCAATGAAGTAAGCCTCGAGAGAATCATTGATTTTAAGTAGGAAACATTGTAATTATTTAACTGCCAAAGCTAGTTAGAGTGGCGCTAAAAGAGAGAGGGAAGGTTTAAGGCATTACGGGTATCAGAAGAGACACAAGAGTTCATTTATAAAGGGAATGTCTTTCTATATTCCAGAACACCGCACCCCAACACTTCCCCTGAAAATTAAATTAAAATGAAGCTGCAGATATTATCTGCTTAGGTACACAGACAGAACAATTAGGATACAAAGGCTTGAAATCAAGTGATTAACCCCTTTGTTACGATATTTCTGTAGAAATACACCGCATCTGTTTCAATTAATTTTGAAAATAAGGAAGAATTTAACAAAATAAATGTTATTTGGTTGGTGTTTGGAACAATAGTTAACACGAAATTTTGATGGAAGGTTTTAATTGAAATGAATTTAAAACAGACAGTTTGATTCTTAGAGCCAGGGGTCGGGTTTTTTGGCAAGTTAGTATCAAAAGGGTAAGTATATATATAAGTGAAATACCTATTACAGTAT
The DNA here is from genome assembly GCF_001194135.2 of Octopus bimaculoides. Taxonomy (NCBI): domain Eukaryota; kingdom Metazoa; phylum Mollusca; class Cephalopoda; order Octopoda; family Octopodidae; genus Octopus; species Octopus bimaculoides. The sequence continues at coordinate 190,874,235 of NC_068982.1, read as the reverse complement.
TTTAGTGTGTATTACTAAGTATACACAGTAAACACATATCTTGTAATATTTTAGTGTTTGTCAGACAATAGTATGGCATCCAACACCAACAATAACCAAAAAACACAGAGCAACTCAATGGTACAAAAATGTCCCACACTTATTTCTGACTCTTTCAGTAGATTGATACAAAAACAAAAACAACAAAAGAAAAAAAAAAAGACTCCTTACTTTTAACTAAATCCAATAAATATTTACCGCTGCATGGAATAGTTGAAATAAAATGTTTGAAGTTTATTGGAAGCAGTCTGCTATTGTCAGATCAAACGACAATTATGACTGGTTAAGATAAAATGTTTGACACAAATGTTGGAGAAGTTTTCATCTTTGGAAAATAACATTAGCCACAAAAAAGAAAAAATCAATATCTCTCCATTAAAGAAGAGACCTGCTCAAAAGATAAGATCATTTTGTCATTGAAACCATTAGAGAAACTCTCAACAATAGCTTTCTCTCTTTTTTTTTTGCCTTTTTCCTGGTAAATAAATATTTTTATTCTTTACTTTTGCTTGCTTCAGTCAGCAGGCTGTGGCCATGCTGGGATAACATTTTTGGGGATCAAAACTTCTAAACCAACATTTGGAATAATTTAATCCAAACTCTGAATATAGAAGTCACGTTTCTTGTCTTTTCTTTGTTTCTGTCACTAAACTGCAGCCATGTTGGGACACGACCGTGAAGAATTTTTAGTCAGAGGAATTGGCCCCAGAACTTCTTCTTTTTAAAACATGGTACTTACTGTATCAGTCTCATTTGCTGAACCACTAAGTTATGGCGACATGAACACACCAATACCAGTTGTCAAGCAGAGGCGGGAGACAAACACAGACATATGTATATATATATATATATATGTACATATATACACATACAAAGAGCTGCTTTCAGTTTGTCTCCTAAATCCACTCACAAGGTTTTGATCAGCCTGAGATTATAATAGAGGACACTTTCCCAACGTGCCATGCAGTGGGACTGAACCTGGAGCCATGTGGTTGGGAAGCAAACTTCTTATCACACAGCCATGCCTGGGTCTATGCAGTGACACCTGTTGTTTAAGTTCATAAAAAATCAAATCCTCATTGATATTTTAGATTGTCCTTTCCTCAATGGTAACAGATGGATCATCAAAGTCCATCTCAGTTCTTAACTGAAGTTGTCCTCTCAGTTAGCAAAATCTGATGTGGGGAGAGAAGGTTTGGCTGTTACACTGTCATCATCATCATTTAGCATCCATTGTCCATGCTGGCATGGGTTGGATGGTTTGACCAGGGCTGGTAAGCTGGAAGGTTGCACCTGACTCCAATCTGATTTGGTATGGTTTCTACAGCTGGATGCTCTTCCTAACGCCAACCCCTCCCTAATGGGTTCTTTTACATGCCACTGGCATGGGTACCATTTGCATGACACCAGTATTTGTCACAACTGCAATTTTACTTGGTTTGATGGGACATAATGCCAAAGGTCTTGGTCATTGCCTTCATGACGCCCAATACTCAAAATGAGCTCAGCCACTTCGCCTCTGTGAGGCCCAATGCTTAAAGGGTGCTTTTTACGTGCCAGTTACGTGACACCAGCACCAGCCATGACTATGATTTCACTTGGCTTGATGGGTCCTCTCAAGCAGAGCAAATCTCCAAAGGTCTCGGTCACTAGTCATAGCCTCTGCAAGGACCAAAGTTTGAAGATCATGTTTCTCCATCACATCCCATGTCTTCCTGGATCTACCTCTACTGTATAAATATATGTTACATTGTATATGTGTAAGATATGTGCATATGTATGTGTGTGAGATTATGTTCAAATCAGTAAACAAACACCTTTCAAAAAAAAAAAAACATATTTTTTGATAGTTCTGAGAATTGAAAGTTTGAGTCAGTGAAATATTCCTCAATATTTTTGACTTGTTTATAATGAGAGAGCACTGATATACAGAAACAGGATTTCAATAGAATAATGTTGGTTGTAGGTTCAGTATGGTTGTCCAAGAGGGTTTTCGAATGACATCAGAGGATTGTGGAAAGTTTGCAGGAAGATCATCATCATCATCATCATCATTTAACATCTGCTTTCCATGCTGGCATGGGTTGGACGATTTGACTGAGGACTGGCAAACCATGGATAAGCAGTGTTTTAACATCTGTCATCACTCAACATTACAACATTGGTATCATTCTTTAGTCAACATTTTCCTGTCACTGATGAACAATGTTCTCAGATCTCACCAGTCAAGGTTAATGATTAAGGACTGATCAACTGTAAAACTCCATTCAATCTCAAATAAGTACAAACCCTATTACTAATGGAATCATCATCATCATCATCATAAGCACCTTTCTGTTAATTATAGGCGCAGGCGTGGCTGTGTAGTAAGACATTTGCTTCTCAACTACATGGTTCTGGGTTCAACCCCACTGTGTGACACAATAGTCTTGGGCTGACCAAAGCCTTGCCAGTGGATTGGGTAGATGGAGACTGAAAGAAGTCTGTTGCATATATATTTGTGCATGTGTGTGTGTGTATGGTTTTTGTTTGTCCCCTCTACTGCTTGACTACTGCTTGTTGGTGTATTTACATCCCCATGACTTAGCAGGTTGGCTAAAGTGACTGATAGAATAAGTACCAGGTTTTATAAAATAAAAAGTACTGGGGTCCAGTCCTTTGACTAAAAATTCTTCAAGGTGGTGCCCCAGCATGGTCGTTGTCTAATGACTGAAATAAGTAAAAGATAAAAGAGACAAATTGAACATCCCCCTTTATGGTAATAATAAATTCCTATTTACTGAACCAATGAATCTTTCAGGAAGCCTTAAATGAAAGGAAATTCTGCTGAGTGTTTTTACAATAAATATGCCCCAACACCATTCCGTATATAATTTCCTGTTCCTTCTAAAAACCTAAACATTCATTCAAAGAGCCAAAAAAATTGTCAGCAAGTGGATTTTCTTTCTAGTATGAGGAAATGTTTGCCACATAGCAACCCAAGCATGACATGAAAACATTTCCATAATCTACATTTTATATTCAATCCACAGTAAATAAAACATTGTATTGTTTATTACGATTCATGTAAATTTTAGGGAAATGTTATCCAAGGGTTATAGATTAAAGAGAGACACAAACAAACAAACATGAAAGACCTTTCGATAAATACAGAACTTCTATATTGTTTGCTCCTCATGTTAACGCATTTCTGTTACAGTAACATCCATCTGAATACTATTTTGCAGTTGTTGGCTACGGTATTTAGCAATCTGACATTATGGCTCTTGTGAATGTGTTGGCTTTGGAGATGACATTCAGTTAGATTACACAGTGTTAGGAATTCTATAGGAATGGCTTGTGAAGTATTTGGAGGGAGAATGAATGGAGAGGCATCAAATAAAAGTGGTTCCACAATTTAATATACACCAAATATAATCACAAACACTTTAATAATCTGACAAACATGTGTAGGAATGGCTGTGTGGTAAGAAGCTTGCGTCCCAACCACAGGGCTCCAGGTTCAGCCCCAATGCATGGCACCTTGGGCAAGAGTCTTCTCCTTGGACTGCCCAAAGTCTTGTGAGTGGATTTGGTAAATGGAAACTGAAAGAAGCCCATCATATATATATCTATATATATATATGTATTATCATCATTGTCTTTTAATGTCTGCCTTCCATGCTGGCATGGGTTGGACGGTTTGACTGAGGGCTGGCGAGCCAGAAGGCTTCACCAGGCTCCATTCTGATCTGGCAGTGTTTTTACAGCTGGATGCCCTTCCTAACGCCAACCACTCTGAGAATGTAGTGGATGCTTTTACGTACCACTGGCACGAGGGCAACTCAGGCAGTACTGGCTGAAATGGTGCTTTTTACGTGCCACCTGCATAGTAGCCAGTCCGGCAGCACTGGCAACGACCACGCTTGAATGATGCAGTTTACATGCCACCAGCACAGGAGCCAGTCAGCAACTCTGGCAACGATCACGCTCAAATGGGGCTTTTAACAAACCCCCAGCATGGGACCAGTCAGCCGGCACTGGCATTGACTATGCTTGAATGGTGCTTTTTACGTGCCACCAGCACGGGTGCCAATCAGGCAGTATATATATATGTGTTTGTGTGTGTCTGTTTGTCCCTCCTCCCCACCATTGCTTGACACTGGTGCTGGTGTGTTTACATCCCTGCAACTTAGAATAAGTACTCGCCTTACAAAGAATAAGTCCTGGGGTTGATTTGTTCGACTAAAGGTGGTGCTCCAGTATGGCTGCAGTCAAAAGACTGAAACAAGCAGAAAAAAAAAATGAATATATATGTGTGTGTCTTTGAGTCTGTGTTTGACCCCCTACCCTACTGTTTGATAACCAGTGTTGGTTCATTTATATCCTCGTAACTTAGCAGTTAAGAGACCGAAAGAACAAGTACCAGGCTTTAAAAAAAAATGCATGGAGGGGGGGGGGGTCAGTTCATTTGACTAAAGATTCAAGGTGGTGCCCCAGCATGGCCACAGTCTAACGAGTAAAACAAATAAAAGGTGAAATATAATAACGTACACTTTTATAATCCGGTAAATAAATGTAGTAAAGAGAAAGAAAGTAAAAGAAAAGAGAGAAAGAGACGTAAAATGTGAAATGACATTAACAAGAAGAAGAAGAGAAAGAAGAGTGAGAAAAACTGCAGCGATTTTCTCACTGTTTATCTGGGGTTTGGCATTGTTAAAGGAAAGGAAGGAAACATGTTGAACAAATTAACGAGAGAACGGAATGAATAGAAGAGCCTGGGAAATTAATGAGATTTACCACAAAAAAACAGAACAGTGCTGTAGTAGTAGTAGTAGCAGCAGCAGCAGTGATGGTGGCAGCGGTTGTAGTAGTAATGGTAGTAGTAATAGTAGTAGTAGTGATGGTGGTGGTTGTAGTAGTAGTGGTGGTGGCAGCGGTTGTAGTAGTAATGGTAGTAGTAGTGGTGGTGGTGGTAGTAGTAGTAGCAGTGATGGTGGCAGTGGTTGTAGTAGTAAGTGTTGGTGGCAGTAGTAGTAGTAGTGGTGGTAGTAGTGATGGTGGTGGTGATAGAAGTAGTAGTAATGGTGGTAGTAGTAGTAGTGATGGTGGTGGTGGTTGTAGTAGTAATAGTAGTAGTAGTGATGGTGGTGGTGGTAGTAGTGATGGTGGTAGTAGTAGTAATGATGGTGGTGGTGGTTGTAGTAGTAATAGTAGTGATGGTGGTGGTGATAGTAATAGTAGTAGTAGTGATGGTGGTTAGTAGTAGTGGTAGTAGGGGTATTAGTAACAGCAGTAGTAGTGGTGGTGGTGGTAGTAGTACATGTAGTAGTAGTAGTAGTAGCATCTTAGGATATAAGCAGAGTGAAGAGGAGTTTGGAATCGCAGTAAGAAGTGCAATGAACAGAATGTAGACATTTCTTTTTATTCTTATCATTTTTTAAAATTTTCAGCTGAAGAAGAGACTTGCAAAAGAAGTTGATAGAATTTCGAAGATCTCCAGAACAGAAATTTATTCATCTTTAAACTATTTGTTGTTCAAAGCACCAATAATGGAAAAGGGGAATAAAAGAACCACCACAGAATGTAAGAGGAAAAATAATTTGGATGATGGTGAGTGTCGTTGAAAGAACAGATATGGAACCACGAAGAAATAGAGGAAATCTGTGAGATGAAAGACTGCCAAAAATGTTAATTGAGTTAAAGAGAGAGAGAAGATAGCGCCAATGGTAGGATAAGGGAGAAGAGGATCTTGCTCCAAATATTTGTTATTGTCAGTGAAGAGAATTGGTAAAGGAACTTTGGAGATTTAAATAGAATCCTCCAGATGAATTTGGGGAAACTTTGATATTTTTCTGAGCAAAAGGTAGATTAAGTAATGTGAATGGCAACAACGACAACAACAACATTACCTTGAACAAGTTGAGTTGAGAATTAGCATAGGCTTTATGAAGAGAATAGTTTAATAAACAAAATTCTGAAACGGTATGATTCTCCATTCTTCGTTATGATGTCTTAATTATATATTCTGCATGAGATGTAATGAAGTGAACTCTAGGTTCACCTGTCAAATGAAATCCCATTTAACTGTTTATCTTAAATGGTTCTGAATGCTCCCTGACATTAAATGTGGTTAGCCAGATCTGGATTATATCAGAGTGCTCATAAGATACCTGCCTGAATTTCAAATCCCAATTCCTTTATGTTTTATACATCACCATCATCATCATTTAATGTCTGTTCTCTGATTTTCCATGTTGGCATGAGTTGGATTGTTTGACAGTGAGTGACAGGGATTCATTGTATACCATATATATATATATATATATGACACATAAAAAACACCATTTGAGCGTGGTTGTTGCCAATACTGCCGGACTGGCCAACGCGCTGGTGGCATGTAAAAGCACCCACTATACTCTAGGAGTGGTTGGCGTTAGGAAGGGCATCCAGCCGTCGAAACTCTGCCAAATCAGATTGGAGCCTGGTGCAGCCTCCTGGCTTGCCAGTCCTCAGTCAAACCGTCCAACCCATGCCAGCATGGAAAGCGGACATTAAACGATGATGATATATGGACTGCTTTCCTCTCCCACTCTTTTTTTTTTTTTCTTAACTGAGGTAGCCACGTATCTCCTTTATTACAAGACATCAGTTTCTGTCTCTCTATCATATTCTAACTTCTCATCCCCTCGCATGAAGCTACATCCCTCCTCACTCAATTAAGGTCTTCTCTTGCAAGGTACTTGGTGAGCTTGACGGTGACAAAAAAACACCCAGCACCCTCTGTAAAGTGGTTGGTGTTAGGAAGGGCATCCAGCTTTGGAAACCAAGTCAAAGCAGACATTAAAGCTTGATACAGTCTCATGGCTTGCCAGTTTCTATCAAAGCATCCAATCCATGCCAGCATGGAATGCCTTTGTTAAATGATGATGATTGCTATTGAGCAGCAAGGAACCCATGCCCACCTCTAAAATTTCAACTCAGAACATTAAGAGAAATAACGAAATAGCAGTCATCATACAATGACCTCATTCTAATAACAGCAGAAGAATTCCATCCTTGAAACTGTCCTTCCTTGCTTAATTGCTCCATGAGTTTCATTTAAGAGCTACACCATGGAGCACTTCATTCTATACACATGATTTTATTATAGAAACACATACTTTTATTATTATCATTGTTTTCTTGTTTTTTTTCACAGTTTCAATCTTATCTGAAAGTCTACCAGACTCCGAACAGAAGAACGTCTGTGACAGTAATTGCTCACATTTTTGGATTTATTCCATCTGCTGAATTCTCTATGGTCAACATATTATATTTTATTTTATTTTATTTAGTGTTTTATTTTTCTGAATCAATAATAAACAAATAAATAAAAATGCAATGGTTAGGATTAAACTATAAAAATAACCCCAAATATCTTTTCACATAACTTTCAGATAAAATAACTAGAAATAATTTTGGATTACAAGATAAAATAAATTGAGTGGGAACACTAGAAACTTGGTAATTATAATAAGCAGAAAGATTTGGTTTGAAACTGCAACTTGTTAATACAGATAAATAAAGCAGTTTTTGGGTTTGTTTTCTTAAATACGAGCTGTAGACAGTGAGAAAATGGGGGGGAAAGCAGGATATCACAGTGATAAAGAGCAAGAGGCTGTGATTGTGAAAGAAGACATATTCAGTAAGGATGCAGGAAAAGAACCTAAGTGAAACAATAGCATCAGTGTTGTTAACGAGATTTCCGAGTCAATCAGTATCTGAAGTGTTTCAGCTAGAAATGATAAGACTTGTGAAACGAGGCTACATATTCTCAAACAGCCAGGATTGTCAGGATTTGCAGAAAGTCTGAAATTTGAAATGGAGTAAATTTTCAAAACCATTTTTCACAGGAGGAGGAGGGGCTGTGTGGTTAGAAGTTTGATTCCCAACCAAATAGTTCTGGGATAAGCCCCACTGCATGACACCTTGAGCAGGTGTCTTTTTTACTACAGCCTCAGGCCAATCAAAGCTTTGTGAGTGGATTTGATGGAAATTGAAAAGAAGCCTGTGTGTGATTTCCACCCCCACCACCACCATCATCACCACCACCACCACCACTACCACCACCACCACCACCACCACTTGACAATGACTGTTGATGTGTTTACGACCCCATAACTCAGTGGCTCAGCAAAATACTGACAGAATAAGTATCAGGCTTAAAAAAGGTAAAAATAAGTACAGGGGTTAAATCATTTAACTAAACATTCTTCAAAGTAGCACTCCGGCATGGCCACAGTCTCGTGACTGAAACAAGTAAAAGACTAGAAGATATTCGGGGTGCTTGAATTTTTTCTTTTCTTTTTTTTAGATGACACAACATTTATTGGTAACGCAAAAATAAAGTGTGAATATAAAGCAACAATGAAAATATATTAGGATGGCGTTGAATAATGGTCAAAATTAATTAGGCATTGAACCTTAAGCAGGCAGGGTTAAGTTCTTTGGTTGGGGACAATCTCCAGTGTCGCTAGTGAAATATGAACCTGTTACTATGAGACAAGAGCCTGGTTCCTTCTCCACTCAATCATTAAACCTTTAACAATTCTAATAATGATGTGAAACAGTTGTGAAAGATGACGTGTGGTGCTTATTATGGTAGAAGTGTTTTAACAGATCAACAGAGAAAGTTGCAAAGGAAAAAAGAAAAAAAAGTTTAGAGACTCTGGTAATAAATGATAAATTCCAGCTTTCGACTTCGAGGAGGAAAAACTTGAAAACTGAAATTCTAAATGAACAAATAATCCCCAGCAGACATTAAGTCATTACAAGGAGATTGAGGAAGTGTAAGGAATGGATTTTACTGATAAGAATATCCTTATCATCGTCATCATCATCAATGTCCACTTTTCCATGATGACAAATGGAATATGTGAAGACAGATTTTCTACGGTTGGATGCTCTTCCTGTCACCAACCCCCACATCCCTTAAAGCCCAGACATTTTTCATGGAAGACTGGAAGAAAACATCACTTGTATGATGGTCATGCTCATTTACACCATCACATGATGTCAAGGCAAGGGGACATACACACACACACACTACACCTCTCCCACCACATACCATGTGATCACGTGATCGACCAGACTATCGGATGTTGTTAGGCATCACTGGTCACAATGCACTTTGCATTGTTCTAGCTCTCTAATGATGTGACCCCACTGGCTGGGTGAGCAAGCCAACATTTGCCACCGACTTCAGTGCTAGTCCATTGCAGGGATACCCATTTACAGCTGAGCGGACTGGGCCAACATGAAATGAAATGTTTTGCTCAAGAACACTAAACACAGCTTGGTCCAGGAATCAAACTCATGATCACTATATTGTGAGCACAACACCCTAACCAATGGGCCATATATATTCACACACACACACATGTATATGTATATATGTGTGTGTACGTGTGTGTGTGTGTGCGTGTGTGTGTATGTGTATATGCCACAGATTGGGTCCCGTGCCGATGACACGTGAAAAGCACCATTCGAGCGTGATCGTTGCGAGCGTCGTCTTACCGGCACATGTGTTGGTGGCACGTGAAAAACAACATTTGAGCGTGGTCGTTGCCAATGCCGCCGGACTGGCTCCCGTGCAGGTAGCATGTAAAAAACACATTTTGAGCGTAGTAGTTGCCAGAACTGCCTGACTGGCCCTTGTGCTGGTGGCACGTAAAAGCACCCACTACACTCTTGGAGTGGTTGGTGTTAGGAAGGGCATCCAGCTGTAGAAACTTTGCCAGATCAGATTGGAGCCTGGTGCAGCCTCTGGCTCACCAGTCCTCAGTCAAACCGTCCAACCCATGCCAGCATGGAAAGCGGATGCTAAATGATGATGAGGATGATATATAAACACATATATGTAGTAGTTTTCTTTCAACTTTTGCCTACCAAATCCAACCCAAGGCTACAGTAGACAACATTTGCCCAAGATGCAATGTAGGGGGACTGAACCCAGAACCATATGGTTTGGAAGCAAAACTTCTTCACCACACAGCCACACTTAAAGCTAGGAGGAAGAACAATTGAAACAAGAAATTCTAAATGAGAAACTAATCTACCCAGACACCAAGTCATTAGCCAAAGATTGACGAAATGGTAGGGAATCGATCAACTGAGAAGAATTTACGGACAGCAGAAGCAGAAAGCAAGAATGGAAGCAGAAACAGAGACAAGGAAATTCAAAGACAAAGATCAATATTCTTTTGATCGTTTACTCGTTTCAGTCGTGAGACGGTGGCCGTGCTGGAGCACCACCTTGAAGAGTTTTTGGCTAAAAAAAACTGACCTCAGGTTTTATTTTTTTTTGATTTTTTGAGTCAGGTACTTATGTTATTGGTCTCCTTTGCCAAACTGCTAGGTTATGGGGATGGAAACAAACCAACACTGGTTGTCAAGCAGTGGTAGAAGACAAACACAGGCACAAAGACACACACACAATGGGCTTCTTTCAGTTTCCATCTACCACATCTACTCAGAAGCCTTTGGTTGGCTCAAAGCTACAGAAGAAGACACTTGGCCAAGGTGAAAGGTAGTGGGACTGAACCTGGAACAATGTGGTTGGGAAGCAAACTTCTTGCCATGCAACAATATTCTGCAGAATGGTTTTTGTTTTTTTCGAAAGACTGATTCTACTTTGTAAGGTATTTTCCAAACAAAATATTTTTTGCTTTGGTTACATTGGAGATATTTTTAGTTCATCTGAACTTCCTTGCCAATTCTAAACAAACAATTACAATGAAAGTTCAAAGAGTGCTAATACAAAGTTAGATGCAAGTATCCGGAACATTCACTAAAAAAACCAAATAATGAAACTGACATTATGTAGGTCTCTTAAATGTACCAAAGTACTAATTTAGATGGCTTCTCTTCTATTTATAGTGGAACCAGGATGTCTAAAGGCTTCTTCTAGTCTTTGGAATTTTACAGTTCTGTTTTAATATAGTCGGGGTCACTGAACATATTTTAGGTTTGGCACCTAGATACCACCGCTGCTACTGCCACCACCACTACCACCACCACCACCACTACTACAACAACAACAACAGGAGAAAAAATATAATTTCCCAGAAATTCTGGAGGCTTAAACAAAATTCTTGGAGGAATATCATGGTAACATCCTGGTTATGTTGAAATAGTGTTAATGAGGCATTGTGAAAAGAGCATTCACACATACTTGGGGCTACATATGAGTGTGTGTGTATTTGTGTGTGTAGAGGTAGACAGACAAAGATGAATAAACAGACAGATGGATAGACAAACAAAGATAAAACAGGAGACACTTCTTCAGAGATCTGGCCCAGTGGTGTTCTACTCATGGGCAGGTCCTGCGCATGTTAACCTTCTCCAGCACCCCTTATACAACCTGGCAGGGCCCATACCCTCCCCTGCTGCCATTAAGTAGACTACTGGAGTGGTTTCCAGTTGCCTTCTCCAGGCGGATGGGATTTGAACTCAGAATGTAGTGAGACGTGGGCTACTATGAAGAGGACAGAACGTTGATTGGCTACGACACAAAGAGCCATGGAGAAGTCCATGCCAGAAATATCATTACAAGAGAACATTTGAAATGAGAGAATTTGAGAATGGAGCAGAGTGGATGATGTGATCACAGAGTACTGAAAGCACAAGTTCAGCTGGGGTAGATATGCTGCAAGGTTCACAGACAACAGGTGGACCTGTGCAATATGCAAGAGATAAGAAAAGGCCATTTGAAAGGCTTCCACATTGATGGGATGACAATTTAGTTAAGTGATTTGGGTCAAGATGGCAAAAAAAAGGGTGCAATGAAGACAATGAAATGCACTGTGATGAGCAGGGTATAACAACATTTGATGGTCTGGTTGACACTGTGATGGGTTATAAAAAAATGATCAAGGCAGAAATGGGGGAGCTAACAGCAAAAAGGTCGAACGAAACTCCTCTAAGAAAATTTCTCAGGGTTTCCTACTGCAGTTAACTGTATTTTGAATGTAGTGAATGAAAAAGAACTTAATTAAAAGTAGATCTGTAATGAGATGAAGAGTCATTGCTGTTAATGAATATTTTTGCCAAAGAGAAAAGGGAGAGATTGCAAACATTTGAATTAATTAAAAATTAAATGGAAATGACATGTAGCAGTATCTCTCATATTAGGTAAGAAGGGTGATAATTGTGTACATGTTTCAATCTTATTAGTCCTCATCAGTGGACTAGCCTGATGTGTATTTACCAGATCTTAGAACTATTGACAGGGTGTAGCCTCTGTATATGAAAATAATAATTTAAAATAACATTAGAAACTTTCCCAGAGGTATGTTATTTCACTGGGTTGTTAAGAATACAACTGGAATTACTAGGAAATGGTTAGTTTAAAGAGACTGGCATTATCTTCAAGAAGGAAATCTGTTTTCTTGATGTCATTAATACTAAGATTAAATGCCTTGGTTCTGTTGAAGTTATGGATAGGTTAAAGATTAACTGATTTCACTTCACATTACTCCAAACCAAATTAATTTAATTAATTGAAGTACATTAATGAGTGCCTACTTCAATGCTAATCCTTTAATCGCTATCATTACATAAAGGAAGATTTTAGAGAATATGCTACGACATTTAGATGCTTGTTGGCATGACAACCATTCAAAACGTTCAGTTTTCTAAATAGAGGTAAGAAAAACATCTGTGACAGAATGGAGAAATCAAACAGAATTTCAAATTGTAATCACACACAAAAAGTTCTATGCTCTCCTCCCTCTACACCAATTCCTCCACTGAAGAGGACAAATGAGATTGAACCATGTACAGTTATCACACTTCCTACCAAAGATGAGGCATACTGTGACGTGTGTCTTCCATTTCATTTTTAATTAAATCAAATTTCTGGGTTTTCTCCTTTTTCTCTTTAAAAAGAATATTCATTAAACGGATGAATATTCTTAAAATATACAATTTCATTGTAGTTGATCTCAAGAAGAGAATCCAGTTGTAGAAACCTGGGGCTCAATGCAGTCCTTTGGCTCACTGGAGCTTATCAAACCATCTGATCCATGCCAGCATGGAAGACAGAGATGTGATAATGGTAATGTTTCCATGAGAGTTGTTCTGCTGTACATTTTATAGGAAAACACTTCAAGACATGAAAACAGAATCAGCGTTATCGGAGTTCTATGTGAAGATTTTCCTAAACTTAAGACTTCAGTTGAATACAACCAATAAAAGTTCAGAGAGAAAACGGAAGAGACAAAGACTAAAATAAAAACAAGAAGTTTGAAGGAAATTATGCTCTAAAATGGTAAATAAAATTCTACTACATACTAATTTAAATCTCCGTTACCTAATATAAGCAGCCTTAATTGGCTAAAAGCAACGATTTTATTCAGAATACAGGAAATAAACAAGAGGATAGTGAAATCTTGATGTAACTTGTTTAACTGTTGTCCTTGAAGGCAAATTCTGATCAAAGGATTTGGTTTGTGAACAGCCATTGGAACCATAGCAGATATGGTGCCCGAGGGTTACCAATGCAGTTAGAATTTAGTAATTATCTTTCAAAAATAAATAATAAAGCAATGGAGGACCAATTCCACTAACTAGAAATACATTACAACTTCTCTAACTTCATTAAAATAGAAAATAAAATTGTACTTTTTAAGATTTTGTTAGTTCAATTTTAGTTTTCTATTTTATCTTTATGAAATTATTTGTTTAATAGAAATTAAAAATACACAAAACACAAAGTACCATGAAGTTTGTATAGATTGTGTGTGTGTGTGTGCTATTTAGATACTTCTACTACTACTACTACTACTACACACACACACACACACACACACACACACACACACACACACACACACACATATATATATATATATATATATATATATATATATATATATATATATTCTACATGTGTATTTTCATTAAAAATTAATTACTTTCCTTAATATACAAATATAATAAGACAAAACAAAATAGAAAAAAACTCCACCTTTTCTGTTTGTTAATCTGTTTCATTTATTCTCCAAAGAGAAAATGGCAAAAACATTGCTGGCATCATCCACACTTTCTCATAGAGTTCTTTCTTCAAAGGTAACACCATCATCCTAATTTGATATCAGAAACTTCAAGTGTGAAAACGAATCTACCTGTTAAGCACTGATATTCTATTTGTCTGTGTTGAGGGCAGCAATTCTCAGGTTTCTAACCAAAGTGACAAGATTGACACAGAAGAATTTATCCCACCAAGTGACTGCCCTCACCCATGCCCAAATTGCAAATGTTATATACTGAGGAAAACCAATAGGTTTTCACTGCCTTTGAGAAAGCAGCAACAGCCAAACTCGTTTACACAGCCATATTGAAGTTTATATCCTAATGATGTTGGTGAGGTTTACAATGGTGCAGTGAAGAATTCTGGTTTCTAACCAAACTTTAAGCAACTGAATATGCCCCGTACTCTACTGACTTTATTAATCCTGGCACAGGCGTAGTGGTGTGGGCAAGAAGTTTGCTTCCTAACCACATGGTTGCAGGTTCAATACCAATGCCAAACAACTAGTGTCTTCTACTATAGCTACAAGCAGACCAAAGCCTTGTGAGCAGATTTGGTAGGTGAAATACATGTCATCATCATCATCATCGTCGTCGTTTATCATCCACTTTCCATGCTAGCATGGGTTGAACGGTTTGACTGTGGACTGGCAAGCCAGAAGGCTGCACCAGGCTCCAATCTGATTTGGCAAAGTTTCAACAGCTGGATGCCCTAACTAACAACAACCACTCTGAGAGTGTAGTGGGTGCTTTTTACGTGCCACCAGTACAAGGGCCAGTCAGGTGGCACTGGCAATGACCATGCTTGAATGGTGCTTTTTACGTGCCACTGGCATGGGAGCCAGTCAAAAACCACTATCCGAACGTGATCGATGCCAGGCCTGTCTGACTGGCTCCTGTGCTGGTGGCACGTAAAAAGCACCAACTACACTCTCGGTGTGGTTGGCTTTAGGAAGGGCCAACAGCTGTAGAAACATTGCCAGATCAGATTGGAGCCTGGTGCAGCCGCTATTTCTCCAGACCTCAGTCAAACCGTCCAACCCATACCAGCATGGAAAACAGACGTTAAATGATGATGATGATGAATACATGCACTTATGCACACAAACACACACACAATACAGTAATTTTTTTTTTTAAATGAAAAAAAAAACAAAAAACAAACTTGAAACGGTATTTGAGAACGTCCCAGTCACTTGTTTATAGATCAAACAGCATGAATTGTATTGAACACCTGGTGAAAGATATTGCTCTGAGTTGTAAGACAGGAAGGTGAGAAACAAGCCGAGTGGCCTGAGCGACTCCTTAACAGGAGAAGGAGGAGGAGGAGGAGAAGCAGGGTGGTGGTTATTATTATTTGGTTTATTCAGTGGAGTTACAAAACCAATGATGGGTGAACGTTATTGAGTTTGCTGCATGAGCGCTTACAAAATGAAGACTAATGCTGCTGTTGCTGTTGTTGAATGCAGGTTGACCTTGTTCAAAATGGTCTTTCATCTCAGATATATATATATCAGTCCTACCCAGGAATCTTTTATTCAAGGAGTATCTAGGACTACATTATTCAATGTGACCTTGCTTTTGATTTGAAAGAGATTTGGTTGTTAGAGTGACTGCAACACAGGGGCTTCTTTGTGCTGAATTAGTAGAATTGGTAGAATTGGTAGAAGAATTAGTTGGGATTAAGGTGCCAAGCTGGCAGAATCGGTAACCTGCTGGTCAAAATGCTTGGCGGCATTTTGTCCATCTTCATGTTCTGTGTTCAAATTCCCCTGAGGTCAACATGGCTTTTCAACCTTTTGGGGTCAAAAAAATAAGTACCAGTTGAGCAGGGGAAAGGGTCAATGTAATTGACTTAACCACCACCCGCTACACTCACAAAATTACTGGCATTGTGCCAAAATGTGAAACCAATAAATTATTTGTGATTCAAACATACTGGAATAGAAATGTGGGAATTGTTGTTTGTCTTGGTAACAAAAGGTAGAAAACAGTCTGTTGCCATGTGGCAGTGAACCACATGTAGTGAGTGCACATGACTTATAGCCATTGGAGAATAAAGAATTGGCTTTGTGGCAGTGCCAATGGGAACAAACACAGAAAAACAGACAACTAATTGATTGAATAGTTAATAGGTTTTTATCAATTAGCCTTTTAACATTCCCAGGAGGGACAGCAGCAAGAACCCAGGTGACATGAATGGGATTGGAATTCAGAATGTAAAGGGATGACATAAAATGCCTCAGATATTACAGACATAGAAACATTTGGACCAACAAGGGAACCTCTATTTGTGTGCATGCACTCAACTAGCAAGAAATAACAGTCAAATCTCTCTCAAATCACACCCTACTATCTTAAAAACTCTAAAAAAATACATAATGTTATCTTTGATATATATTTGAAAAATCAAACCAGCATGATGGTCAGCTGGAATGTCATTTGATTAGAAGCCTGTTTTATTAGTGCTGACCTTGGGACTAAATGATAACAAAACATTAGTTTAATACTTATATAAAGGGTTGTCTAACTGTCAAGTATAAGCCTCTCCTTCCAGGCCCTTTCCCTCCAGGTCTTAGACCACAACAATCAGGTCAGGTGTGGGGTCATGCACCATTGCTGCATCCTTCATTTGTGGGTATATTCCTGGGTCCACTCGGGTGACCTGTTGAGCAGAGTCCCAGTCAGCCCCTATCCCTCTGAGATGCCTCTTCATCTGCCTTGACCAGGTGACATGTGGTCAACCAGCACAAGCCATCAACCCAGCCAGATCCTCAGTGAAGAGAATCCAGAAGTAAGCAGGGTCTAACTTGGAAAATCAAGCAAGCAACATGGCCAAACAGTCTGAGCTGACACTCCTGAATCGTACGAGTAACAGGACACACCCCAGTCTCAGAGCAGAGTCATTGATTGGATACGAAATTCAGCCAATGGTAAATCATAATCCTTCAAAGCGTCCTGGTACCAAAGGAGTTCAGACAACCCCTAAGGGCCCCAGACACTGTCCAAGTCTCACAACTATAGAACAGGACAATGAGGACCAGGAACCTAAAGACCTGAACCATTGTCTCCCTACACAAGGATCTGTGATAAATCTATATTCAACACTAAACATCTCTCTCTCTCTCATACACACACAATCATGATCTTATGTCCATGCAACATACATACCACCCTACATGCACCTCACCCCCACACATACATACCTACATGATTTCTAAACTAGGGACAAAAGCTACATTTTGAAGAGAGCGTATTATTGATTAAATAGATCTCAATATATAACTGGTACTTTATTATTGCATTGACGGTGGAAAGACAAAAGGTAAAATTGACCCCAGAACCTAAAGTACCACGACTACATTAAATATGTAATCAGTGAATATATTCAGAGGTGAAGGTCACCACACTAAACATCTTGCAGCTAATATTTAGCTGTAATTAGGCAGCGAGCTGGCAGAAACGTTAGCATGACGGGTGAAATGCTTAGCGGTATTTCGTCTGTCTTTATGTTCTGAGTTCAAATTCTGCTGAGGTTGACTTTGCCCTTCATCCTTTCAGGGTTGATAAATAAGTACCAGTTGTGTACTGGAGTCGATCTAATCGACTGGGCCCCTCCCCCAAAATTTCAAGCCTTGTGCCTAGAATAGAAAAGAATATTTAGCTGTAATAAGATAATGAGCTGCCAGAATCATTGGCCTGCCAGGCAAAATGCTTAGCAGCATTTCATCAGTCTTCACGTTCTGAGCTCAAATTCCACTGAGGTCACCTTTGCCTTTCATCCTTATGGAGTTGATAAAAGAAGTATCAGTTGAACACTGGGGGAGGGGGTTTGATGTAATCAGCTTACCCCCTCCCCCGATATTGCTGGCCTTGTGCCAGAATTTGAAACCAATATTTAGCTTCAATGGTGATGGTACCACATAAAAATAGTGCTGGTGCCACCTAATGGCATTAAGTCGGGAATCCAGTCATAGAAACCATGCCAAAACAGACAATGGAAGCTGGTGTGGCTCTCCAGCCTTGCCAGGTCCTGTCGAACCATCCAGCCCTTGTCAGCATGGAAAACAGATGTTAAGTGATGATGATACTGATGATACTGATGAATCTAAATTTAAAAAGTAAACTCTATGGAACCATTAGGATTTTCCCACACCTGGTATTAATAAAGTAGCTACCAGTAATATATTTGGGGACATTTAGTAGATTAAGCAGCTTCCACATCAAAACTGGGTCTTGTGCCTGATCTACAGAAAATCAATACTGTTTCCTGACGGAAGGTCAAATATTTTGGAGGAAGGAAAGGTATGAATGAACACATTGACCCAATTACATAACTGGTATTCTATTTTATCAACCTTGTGAAGATGGAAAAAGTTAAAGTTGACTCCCACCATGGGGCTGGAACTCATAACATAAAAATTTAAGTCCATGCAATACAGCATCAATGATGACCTTCACTTTATTCCTGTCTCTGTAAAGATGAAATTTGGTAAACAGCGGAAAGAAAAAGAAGATTAAAATTCTGTATTTTCCAGGAATTATTTTACAAAATGAATTCAAATTCCTTCTTGCGGAAATTAAAAGAACCAAAAAAAAAAAAAAAACAGAAAGAGAGAGAGAAAAAAAAACAAAGAAATAGTAAAAAAAAACAAAAAAATAGTAAAAAAAACCCCAAAAAACTGCCATTCACCAGAGACTAATTAGTCATTAACTGAAGCTGTTTCTTCATGCATTCTGAGATTCTGCCAATTGTTTCTTTAATAATCTTTATACATGTTCCACATCTTCCAGGTGATTGGTCAACACAACCTCCCTCTAATTTTAATGGCTGCATTATTAGAAAATATTCTCTTTAATTATTCTACAGCAATTAAATATATACACAGCAGAATAACATAACTTTTGGTTGTGTAGCAAAAGAGGTTGATTCACAGCCACATGATGCCAGAGTCGGTCCCACTGCACAAGATTTTGGATGAATGTCTTCTGCCATAACTAGAAACCAATATGGTGTGAGTGGAATTTAGTAAACAGAAATCAAGCCTATATCTTTCACTCTCTCACACGTGTGTGTGTGTGTGTGTGTGTGTGTGTGTGTGTGTGTGTGTGTGTGTGTGTATATTAATATGTATACGGAGCAAATATAATTCATGAAAAAATAATTTGCAAAGATACCATTGACTCTTCTTTTCACACTGGTGGCTGCCATGATTTTGGTGCAAAACGAATCAGTTGCAGCGCAGACTTCAACACGATGGGTTGGGGCTCTGTCATGGCAACATGTTCTGAGGAAGCTGAGGCTCATCATTGTGAGTTCAATTCCTTGTTCTGCATTGTGCCCTTCAGCAAGGTGCTTTATTTCAAGTAGTTCCAATCCACTCAACTTGCTATATTGAGTTGTACCTGTAATTCAAAGAGGTCAGCCTTGTCACATTCTGTGTCATGTGTCTGTGGAGTACTCAGCCAATTGCATGTTAATTTCACAAGCAGGCTGTTCTGTTGATCGAATCAACGGGAACATGCATTGTTGAAATTAATGGAGTGCCAGGTTATTTGTGTTTCTGTATGCCCCACCCCCAAAACTTAATAATCAGTGTTATATGTAACTTAGCAGTTCCACAAAGGAGACTGATAGAATAAGTACCAGCCTTATAAAAAATTAATACTGGGGTTGATTTGTTTAGCTAAATCCTTAAGCAGTGCTCCAGCATGGCTGCAGTTCAATGACAGAAATAAAATCCCAAATAAACCAACACACACACACACACACAGAGAATAAAACTGTTATGGCTTATTCTGTCAAGACAACACATTCCTCAAAAATAGTCTTTTATTCTTCATATTGTATTTCTCTAACATTGCTCTACTTTCAGAATAGCGATGTTGTTCTTTAATTGTTTTGGAACTGTAGTGAAATAAGCTCCAGGCCTTCCTCCTCCTTTTACCATTTCTGAGGTTTTTTACATAAAGGGGCAGAAAAAAAAAAAAAACCAAAATTCATTGCAAAATACTTCTGATGGTTTTTCAAAATAATAAAACCAGTAAACTTTATATAAAGTGTACATATTTATGTAGCTCTTATGTTTGTAGATAGCTTTTATATAAAGGGTAGCAATTAAATATTTTGAAATTATTAGAATTACATGTGTGTACACACATACAAAAGAAAGAAGCTGACGTGCATCCTCTAAATCCAATTTTTTAGCAGTACTATAAAGACGGTACGATGCTCCAAAGATTCTCCATCTGAGCTTCTTGACATGAACATATCCACACGCCTAGTCGTACGCATCTACAGAGACACACATGTAAAAAGTAATGAGGCACACACACACACACACACACACACACACACACTTAGGTACTAAAAGGGAGACTTGTTCACACAAAAGGTAAATACAAGTGAATCCACTTACATCAATGCACACACTAACCCAATCACAAATTTACAAACCCCCAGGAACAGTCATCATCATCACCATCGTCGTTTAACGTCCGCTTTCCATGCTGGCATGGGTTGGATGGTTTGACTGAGCACTGACAAGCCAGTAGGCTGCGCCAGGCTCCAATCTGATCTGGCAAGGTTTCTACAGCTGGATGCCCTTCCTAACACCAACCACTCTGAGAGTGTAGTGGGTGCTTTACAATTCTGGTCACTTCGTTAGCAACTGGTTTGCACTGTGTGAAGAAAACTTAAAGAAATCTCAAAGAAAAACTTTACAGAGCTGTGTAGTCAGAAGTTTGCTTGCCAACCCCATAGTTCTGGGTTCAGTCCCATTGCTGGCCACCTCTGACAAGTGTCCTCCACTATAGCCTTGGGTCGATGAATGGATTTAGCCTTATGAGTAGATTTGGAAGATGGAAACTGAAAGAAGCTCTGCATGTATATTTGTGTGTGTCTTTCTGTCTGTGTTTGTCCCCTACTACTGCTTGACAACTAGTGTTGGTGTGTTTACATCTTCATAGCTCAGTGGTTCCACTAAAAAGGGACCAACAAAATAAGTGCCAGGTGTTAAAACAAAAAAAATAAGTACTGGGGGCGATTCATTCGGCTAAAATTGTTCTTCAAGGTGGTGGCTCCAGCATGGCCACAGCCTAATGACTGAAACAAAGTGAAAGGTAAAAGATACTAGTTTGCCTGCACATACTCACCCACACACGTGTGTGTATGCATGTATGTGGTGTGTGTGTGTGTGTGTGTGTGTGTGTGTGTGTGTGTGTGTGTGTGTGTGTGTGTGTGAAGCTCTCAGCCTAAACCGGAACCAAGCTGCCAAGTGTTCCAATGGGTGATCTGCTAATCTCGTTATGTTTACCAATGCCAACACCTAATCATGGCTAACGACTGTTATAAATGATGTTTCACGTCTCATTTACAGCTCGAGACTTTCGTTGAAATTATATTTGGTTGATATAGGAACAGATGTGGCTGTGAGGTTGAGCAGTTCACTTCCCAACCACATGGCTTCTGGTTCAATCCTACTGCGTGGCACCTTGGGCCAGAAAACTTTGTGAATGGATTTGGTAGACCAACAGTTAACAAAACAGCAATAAAGTAGGGTTGTTGCATTAACTATTTAAGGAACAGCCATGTAATTAGATGATGCTGTTTCTTGATTAGATAATTAGTCATTGATTCCTGTGTTTATTTTGTGAACAACAACATCAACATAAGTCTCAAACTCACTGCAGTTTTGATGATGAGGGAGTGTCTGTAACTGGGTGCAGAACAAATATCACGAAGGTCTTTACTTTCCAGCAAATGAACCACATGCACATGCACTAAGATATGTACAAGACTGATTTTTGTACAGGTTCTGTACCACTCACAAAGAACTGAGCAACCTGATGCTTTGACACACAAGGCATTTACCAAGGTACTGGGGACTGTGCATTAGGATCAATCTCAGAGCATAGTGAAGTTTTCCATCTCACATTGATGCCTGTGCCTATGGTTAAAACCAGAGATAAATCTTTGTTAACAGAAAGCAGATCTCAGCACTGCAATAGTGTGGCGGTGGTGGTGGTGCGGATTAACTAACGAAAACGGTGGCCTATTTTATAACAGAATATATTAAATTTAATTGTTGCTGTATTGCATGCACCAACTGTTAATGATTAATGCTGTGGATATCATCTTAACAGAAGATGTATTATCATTGTAATAATTAATTAGAATACCAAAGTAGATAAGGATTATCGTATTGGCAATGGGCTGAGTGGAAAATATCAAATAGCTTTTAAAAGTTGCTTCAAGAAGGGAGAAGGCTTCCTAAAGTAATTAAGTTGATTTGTGAGAGTATCTTTTTACCTTTCACCTTTTACCTGTTGCAGATATTAAACTGTGGCCATGCTGGGGCAAAGCCTTCAAGAATTTTTAGTCAAATGAGTCGACCCCAGGACTTATTGTTTTTAAAACCTGGTCCTTATTCTATCAGTCTGTTTTGACGTTTATGATTAATCAGCTGATGTCAATCATCAATCAGTCTATATAATCAATAATCAATCAATTTGATCACTACAGATATTCTGATAATTTCTTTTCTTATGGAATATACAGTGATTAGGGGACATAAAAAGGTTTTATTAGAAATATCAAATACCATTTTAATGCTTAATTCTAGAGATACGTAACAGTTAGATAATAACATGATTCAAAAACTGCTAATCATGTATTTTACAGTTTTGTCGAGGAAGGCATTGCAACTAGTCTAGTTTACCATTATCTTTAGAATCTCTATTTTTATGCATAGGAGCAGGCACGGTTGCGTGGTTAAGAAGTTGGCTTTATAACCACAGGGGCTCAGGTTCAGTCCCATGCACAAGTGTTTTTCTATTATAGCCCTGGGTTGACCAATGTCTTGTGAATCCATTTGATGGAAACTGCAAAGAAACCTATTGCTGTGCATGTGTGTGTGTGTGTGAGAAAGAGAGAGAGAGAAAGAGAGAGAGAGAGAGAGAGAGAGAGAAAGAGAGAGAGAGGAAAGAGAGAGAAAGAGAGAGAGAAAGAGAGAGAGAGAAAGAGAGAGAGAAAGAGAGAGAGAGAAAGAGAGAGAGAGAAAGAGAGAGAGAGAGAGAGAGAGAGGGAGAGAGAGAGGGAGAGAGAGAGAGAGTGTGTGTGAGTAAATATCAATTCAACATGTTATCATTGACAATATCTGACCAAAAAGCAGTGACTTTCTTTTCTCCAGAGAGTAAATGTTCCTTCGTTCAGCAGACAGGTGTAACGGCCAGTGAAATAAAATAGATGTGGCCGATGACAGTACCACCTGATTGGCACTCATGCCAGTGGAACGTTAAACATGGGGTGTAACCAGCCCACTTATGAGTACCCCTCATTCATTGGACACTAAACCTAGCTTGTGAAAACCTGTTGAGGCAAGTGAAATCAAATCAAAATTGCTGAAGTGGCCAATGACAGTACTGCCTGATTGGCACTCGTGCCAGTGGAAAGTTAGAAGCACAACCGAGCATGATCGTTGCCAGGGCCAAGGATTGGCTCTCGTGCTGGTGGCACGTAAAAAGCACCATTCGAGCGTGATTGTTGCCAGCGTCACCTTACCGGCACATGTGCTGGTGGCACGTGAAAAACAACATTCGAATGTGGTCATTGCCAGTGCCGCCAGACTGGCTCCTGTGAGTGTAGTCATTGCCAGAACCACCTGACAGGCCCTTGTGCCAGTAGCACGTAAAAGCACCCACTACACTCCCAGAGTGGTTGGCGTTAGGAAGGGCATCCAGCTGTAGAAACTTTGCCAGATCAGATTGAGCCTGGTGCAGCCTTATGGCTCACCAATCCTCAGTCAAACCGTCCAACCCATACCAGCATGGAAAGCGGACGTTAAACGACGATGACGATGATCTTACTTGAAACGATGACGACGACAACAACAACGAAGATGATGTTAATGACAAAGAGACCTGAACTTAACCAGAAAGTCAGGCACATTTGAGAGTTTCTTTGGGTTACATGCATTGTTAATATCTGATGGCAAAGTGGCAGAGTTGTTAGCATGTCAGGCAAAATGCTTTGTGGCGGTTCACCTGTCTTTACATTCTAAGTTCAAATTCCGTCAAAGTCAGCTTTGCTTTTCAACCTGCCAGAGTCGATAAAATATGTACCAGTTGGATACTGGTGTCAATGCAATCGGCCTGCTTCCTCCCTCGAACTTGCTGGCCTTGTGCCAAAATTTGAAACCAATATTTGGCAGAAGGTGAGAATAAAAGCAACATTAATTAAATAACAGTAAATAATTACCCAAGCAGGGAAGAAAGATGGATAGAACGGTAGCTGGATTTGAACTGAAAACATAAACCAGCACTCCGTCAGTTATGATGATGAGGGTTCGATTTGGTCCAATCAACAGAACAACCTGCTCATGCAATTAACATGCATGTGGCCGAGCACCCCACAGACATGCGTACCCTTAACATAGTTCTCAGGGAGATTCAGAATGATACAGAATGGGACAAGACTGGCGCCTCTCGAAATACAAGTACCACCCATTTATGCCAGCTGAGTGGATTGGAAAAACATGAAATAAAACACCTTGCTCAAAGGCACAATGTACCACCGGAAATCGAACTCACAACCACATGATCATCAGTGAACACCACCAAACTAAATGGATTTAAAACACTACCATTGTCTTCCTAACTGTTCATCTGATTATTTAATATTAGTGTGGAGGCTGAACATGGAATGGTGATGGTTTAAGTAAATCAATGCTTATTTTAAAGCTCCATACTGGTTTCTATCTTGCTGTTAGTGATGAAGTAAAACCAGTAGAGTTGAGTGGTTTGTTGAGCAAAACAATTAAAAGAAAGCAAATAAATGACCTCTCTTGTTAATTATCCATGAGGAAAAGTCATATGCCAATAGCTAACCCTTCTGTCAACACTCCTCGCAATTAAATGGTTTCTACCTCGTTTATTCAGTGACTGCTGCTGATACCAGTTCTGGTTGGTAATTAAATGAACAGGTCTATGGCATCACATTGTTTCTCTCTCCCTCTCGGTTTCTCTCTCTCTCTCGGTTTCTCTCTCTCTCTCTCTTTTAGTTTAGTTTATCTTGGAAGGGACAGGGACATCAACACTGAAAAATTAGTTAATAACTGAGAAAATATTCAATTAAATAATAATAATAATAATGGTTTCAAATTCCGGCACAAGGCCAGCAACTTCAGGGGTTGGGGTTAGTTCATTACATCAACCCAACTGTTAAACTGGTCCTTATTTCATTGATCCCAGAAGGGTGAAAGGCAAAACTGGCCTCCATGGAATTTGAACCCAAAACATAAGGTGAAATGAAATGCCAGGAAGCATTCTACCCAGGATGCTAGCTTGCGGCTGAAATACCATTCAACCATTTAAAGTCCAAATGTGGGCATCAAGTGAGGCTGAATTATATCACCATCATCATCATTGGCAGAATCAGCAGCATGCTGAACAAAATGCTTAATGGTGTTTTGTCTGTCCTTACGTTATGAGTTCAAATTCTGCCAAGGTCGATGCTGCCTTTCATCCTTTCGGGTTTGATAAACTAGGTACCAGTTGAACCCTAGGGTCAATGTAATTGATTTACTCCTCTCCCGAAACTGCTGGCCTTGTACCAAAATTTAACACCGTCATTATTATTATTATTATTATTATTATTATTATTATTATTATCATTATCATTATTGTAGTTAGGTGTTTATCTTTTAGTTAGCATTAAGTTTATATTAAATAATCCACTAACTGCATTGATTAGTTGATGCTGTTCAGATGGAGATGTGTTGCCTTGGTGAAATTAGTGAGAGAGAGAGAGAGGGGGGTGGGGTGGGGGAGGGAGATTGAAACTTCCACCTATCCTTGACATATACAACAGACCAGAAGAGAAGATAACGTAAATGTATCATGAACAACAACAACAACAACAACAGCAGATTATAAAGCTGCATTATAGATAAGTGTTTAACAAAATATACCCATTCCGTTTCTCTTGTTTGTGTCAAATAAAAAAGAAAACAGATTTGGTGCTTTTTCTGTAAGTGCCAGTGTGTAGATGCATGTAGAGAATGACACACACACATATATATGGGGATTTAAAATAAGTTTAAAAAGAACAATTCAAACTTTTTGAACGATCCAAAAAGAGAGAAAAAAATAATCTCTTTCTAAAATTCTTCACACTGATGAGAATGACAATGCATAACTTTAATTATAGTTATAATTATTATTATAATTTTTTCTTATATATTTGTATTGTCTTTTGAAACATGCGTATGTATTAAATTCAATTTTGATTTTAACATATTTTCTCCATTTTTATACTTGTTTAGGGTATCTTTATTCCTATAACGAATTTTTCAAATGGTGAATTATATATATGCGTGAATATATGAATATAGACATAGGTACAGACATACACACACCATGTATACATACATATGTACACACACATAGGCATATACTTTACACACACGCTTTTTACATATATAAACATGTTTTATACATCCAAATATTACACACTCACACATAACCACATTAGTTTAATGTTTAGTTTGAATGTGTATAAGTCTGCATGATAATCCATTGTCAGATAATTCTAAAAGTATAATCGATATGGGATCTTTTTTAAAACGGGGGCCACATTTTTCATTAATGTTTTACGTAGTGTTTTTGGTACCGAAAGACTTTCAAACTTCGTATACTTATCTATTTTGTGTTATAGAACAGAAAAATATTTTTGTATTCAAATTTATTTCATGTAAAAAATTGTCTTATTTCGATAATTTCAACCAATCACTGACAAGTATTCAGTTGTTTACATTTACTTCTTTGGCTGATTAAGCGGTGTAAAGCGTATTTAATTTCTATAGCTTCGTTTTGCTTTTTTCTTTTTAAATTTGCTGTTTTACCCTAACCCTAACCCTATCACTGATAGAATTGTTTCAGAATCGTTTGTTTATGTAGTCGGCACTTAATGTATATCGGCTGAATGGACGTCAGTGATTGGTTGAAATTACAGAAATACAACAACTTTAACATGGAATAACTTAGGGATTTCTTTTTTTTTAAAGAAGACTAAGAGAAAAAGATGTTTTATATGACACATTCTACCAGTGTTCCAAGTTTCAAAGTGTTTCGTTAATGAAAAATGTGGCCCCCGTTTTAAAAAAGATCCTCGATATGGTTCATCCAACGATTGATTAGTAGCATTAATAGTACTATTAGTAGTAGTATTTGTATTAGTATGGGGCCATGTGCTGTAAGAACGCATCGCTGCATCCACAATTTGTTGGTGGTTCCCTACTCCTGGCGGGTGACACCTTTGCACCACTCAGGTGGCAACCCTCTAACCCATGGGTCTGGTTAGGTAGTTGCTGCTGGTGAGGGTTTTACGAGGTCAGAGTGCAAATCCCACTTCAACTTTTTTTTTAGTTGCTTTTTACAACAAGCAGAGGAAACATTGGGTCCCCACACAGCAGTAGAGTGACATGAAATGAAGTATTTTGCTTAAAAACACATGTCATCTAGTCTGGAATTGAACCTACGATCTGACAGTTGTGAGTGCAACACCTTAACTGCTAAGCCATACATCTTCACTAATATTAGTTAATTGTTAATATTATAACCACCAAGTTGGGATAGAAACAAACCACAGCCTTAAGTGGAATTGAACCCTGTCTCTCCTGCTTGCCAGATGATAACATTAATGAGTGTGCAACAGAACAAGGCAGCGAACTGGCAGAACCGTTAGTGCGCTGGACGAATTGCATAGCAATATTTCACCCGTTGCTATGTTATGAGTTCAAATTCTGCCAAGATCGACTTTGTCTTTTGTCCTTTCGGGGTTGATAAATTAAGTACCAGTTGCGTACTGGGATTGATGTAATGGAATGACCCCCTCCCCCAAGATTTCAGGCCTTGTGCCTAGAGTAGAAAGGATTATACAACAGAACATAGTCCGACTCCAAGCTGTGGTTTTCTTTTCTGCCATAAATTGGAAATTATAATGTCTTGTGTTATAATTGAGTCCACTTTAGCC
This sequence comes from Octopus bimaculoides, assembly GCF_001194135.2. NCBI lineage: Eukaryota > Metazoa > Mollusca > Cephalopoda > Octopoda > Octopodidae > Octopus > Octopus bimaculoides. The sequence continues at coordinate 190,846,112 of NC_068982.1, read as the reverse complement.
AATCTCTCTCTCAACTGATTGGAAATAACAATAAAAGACAAAAACAAATTGGATTTAAAGAGAAAAGATGAAAGTGAATGATTTATTTAGAATTATTTTTATAATCTTACTTAGAGGCAAAAAACCACAATTTTAAAAGTAGCCTCACCTTAAACCTAATTTTAAACACTAAATTCTATGGTGGTTTCTTTAATTTCAGAATATAAATAAAGAGCTGGAACATCCGAGAAGTCTTAATTATTTTTCTTGGCATAAATTTCCACCAACCCCCAATAAATTATTTTATAAAACCATTATATAGTAGTGGTGGTGGTGGTGGTGGTAATGGCGGCAGATTAGCTATCAATATCAGTAGTGATGAGTCAAAGGTTAGATTAATGGATTTCGAATGAATTGCTAAATTTGACTTGATTGAAAGGAAATGAATAAATAAATTCGTTTAAAAAATGAAAACCACTAGAAATAAATGGCTGAAAATGTGAAGAACTTTGAACAAGACACAACAGTATGTTTGGTAAATTTGAATGGTTAAAAGCCATCTTGAACCCTTTTGATAGGAACTCACCTGAGACTGGCCCTCATCTGATGATACAGGCCTTCTGCCAAAAGTGATCTAAATCAAAACTGCCAATCAAAATTTCATGATAATTTGTATTTCAAACACTGTTTTAATAATAATAGTGGCAACGCTATTAAATTCTTCATTATAGGTGCAAATGTGGCAATGTGGTAAGATGTTTGCTTCCCATTGACAGAGTTCTGGGTTCAGTCCCACTGTGTAACACCTTGGGCAAGTGCCTCCTGCTACTTTTCTGGGCCAACAAAAGTCTTGTGAATGGATGTGATAGATGGAAGCTGAAAGAAGCCCTTTGTATGTGTGTGTGTGTCTTTGTTTCTTCCCCACCACCACTTGACAACTGGTGTTAGTTTGTTGATGTCCCTGTAACCTAGCAAAAGAGACCAGTAGAATAAGTATCAGTCTTAAAGAAAATTAAGTCCTGGGGGTCTGGGCAATATGATGTGCATGAGAAAACCTGTTGAGTCTAGTGAATCGAAGCCAGGGGTCTGCGCCAGGCTCCAGTCTGATCTGGCAAGGTTTCTACAGCTGGATGCCCTTCCTAACACCAACCACTCCGTGAGTGTAGTGGGTGCTTTTTACATGCCACCGGCACAGGGGCCAGGGGAGGCTGGCAATATATATATATATATATATATATATATATATACACACACACACACACACACATACATAAGGATAAGCATATTAAAAGGGGTCTGTAGGAAAACTCATTTAAATAAAAGGGTTGGGAACCACCGTTCTAGTATGATTGCAGGCCAACCAATGTCTTGGCTGAGTGAATTTGGTAGACAGAAACTGTGTGGAAGCCCACTGTATGTGTGGGTCTTTATCTTTGTCCCTCACCACCACTTCAATGACAACTGATGTTGGTTTGTTTATGTCCCTGTAACTAAGCCGTTTGGCAAAAGAAATGGACAGAATAAGCACCAGGCTTTAAAAAAATAAGTACTGGAGCTGATTTGTTTGACTAAACTCTTCCAGGCAGTGCTCCAGCATGGCCACAATCGACTGCTTGAAACAGGTTTTTTTAAACACATTTTTAAAACCTTCCCATACGAAGTGCACCAGTATTTTATATAAACTGTCTATAATAATCTAGAGGACTTTCCAGACTGGTAATGGTGGAGTGGAATGTTTCACAAATATTTGTGTGATTTTTAAGAAGTGGAACAAAATATACGAATCTACTGCTTTATTGCTGCTAAACACCATAGCAACGGAGCAAGAGAACCTGGTGCTGATGTCAACAAGGTAGACTGTGGTAAGTGTTTACCATCAGAAAATAACTCAACATCAGAGGTAGGATTTGTAGAGTTGAAAGCAGAGGCCAACAACACCATAGACTCACTAAATCAAAAGAACGGATAGCTCAATAGTCCACTATCTTCACCGTCCTATCTTCACTGTCCTACTTTTACTCCTCCACCGTTCCCTGTGGGTAGGCCCTTTCACTTTCACTGTCTCTCTCTTTCTCTCTTAATCTCTCCAATCTCCCTCTCCTTCCTTGTCCTACTGGGGTACCCGAGTATCACCTCTATAGTAAGACAGCTATCCCTGTTAAAATCTTGCCTGACACATGGCCACTTCTCTAGGTTCCTCCCCCTTTCTCAGCTGAGACAGCCTTGTCTTGCAATTGACTCGGCAACCCCACAGATGCTGGTGCCAGGTAGAAAGCATCCAGTACACTCTGTAAATTTGCTGGCATTAGGAAGGGCATCCAGCTATAGAAACCATACCAAAGCAGACGACTGGAGCTGGGTGCCAGCTATGGTCAGAATGGCCAACCCATTCCAGCATGGAAAATGGACATATGATGATGTTGGCTACAAAATCACTAAATCAAAGGAGTGAGGTGTATTTAAGAGAAGGAAATAATAAAATAACCAAGCAAACATGATTATAAACTTCACTTCCCCTGCACACTTTAAATTAAAACTCCCTCATTTCAAACTAAACAGTTAACTTCCGATACAAGAATTAAACTAGAAAAAACTAAACAAGGAAAATAGACAGAAAAAAGTTACAACTATTCAGATTGCTTTAATTTACAAAGTATTTAAACTAATGACTTTATTAGAGTAAGCCATCAAGCTAATTGTTTTGTCAATTACATACACACTCTTAATTCCTCTCAACTACAAGTATGTCGGCTCAGTTCAGCTTGGAGCAGGAGACACTTGTTGAGTTTTAGTTTCAAGATATACAACATAACACCCTTCCCCACACCTCTCCCACTCATAGTTCTCTACATTTCAACACCAGAACAGCAGCCCCACCACAAATGTTGTTGCTGCTGTCATTTCTAGTCTCAAACTTGAGGTTTAAATAATAGGAGAGAGTGGGGGAAATATAAAGAGGCAGAATTGGAAACAATGATTTATCTTTAATGGATGAAAATCATTGATTTTTCTTCAAATTTGTCAGAGATCACTTGACATTAGAACAAATTATATTAGTCACCATCATCATCATCATCATTTAACGCCTATGTTCTATGCTGGCATGGTTGGATGGTTTGGCAGGATCTGATGAGAGCAAGGACTGCATTGTGCTCCAATGTCTGCTCTGACAAGGTTTCTATGGCTGGATGTCCTTCTTCATAGCAACCACTTTACACAATGCAATAGATGTGTGTGTGTGTGTGTGTGTTTTCCATGTGGCACCAGCACTAGTGAGTCACCAAGCTTTGAACCATGGCAGCTTTATGCAAGGGGATGCGGAAGATAATGTTATGAGGGAAAGGGGCCAAAGCAGGTTTCTTATTGTGGAGGACTGACATCCTTTATCTTTTATCACTTCTTTCAGTCATTTGACTGGGGCCATGCTGGGGCAGCACTGCCTTGAAGAAAGTTAAGTCGAAGGAATCGACCCCAGGACTTAGATGTTTCAGCTTCGTACTTATTCTATTGATCTGTTTTGCTGAGCCACTAAGTTACAGGGATGTAAACACACCGACACTGGTTGTCAAATGGTGGGGACAGCATACATACACACACATGTATCTATCTATCTACCTCTCTCTCTCTCTCTCTCTCTATATATATATATATATATATATATATATATATATTTATATACACACATAACAGGCTTCCCCTTCAGTTTCCGTTTACCAAACCTTGTCACAGTGGGGTTAAGTAGACAGAAACTGAAATATATACAAACATAAATGCATCTCTCTCTCTCTCTCTTTCTCTCTCTCTACACATACACACACATACATAAAAACACTCACATACATATAGTCTGCTGCATGAAATTGAAGAAAGGCGATGTTCAACTTAACATTTGAATTAATAAACCAATGGACAACTTTATGTGTATTCTTCCACACGGTTAGCTTGATGTGTCTTTTGACATAAGGAATAATTCTCTCAACAACTGACAATCTACATGGAGCAGCAAACTCAACAGTAGCAGTCGTACATCTGTTTGCACACAAAACATACCATACACATATGAGCAGGGGAACAAACAAAATGCCTGTACACTCACACACACACACACAAGCAGTTCTTCTTTCAAACATGTCATGTGGAAAACACGAGTATAACTTCTTTTAAAATAGAATTCCATGAAGCTTTTCAAGTATAGTGATTGTATTTATATTTTTATTGTACTACCGCCACCACCACCACCACTACTGTTGTATGGTAAATGTCTGTGTGGAGTGTCTTTGTCATGACTTAGTTTTAGCATTTAGATGTCCTCTTTGTTTCCTTGGTTCTAATAGAGATTCCAATTGACAAACAGATGTCAAAGGTCACGCAACTCTTAAAAAGCTTCCAAAGTCACCATATCTTTCTGTTGAGGACTTACCCATTGTCTTTTGTATCAGCATGGCCTTTCTCCATGTTGCTACAAAAATACCAGACATTCCAGTGTGTTTTATTTTTTTTATTTTTCCAAGACAAACCTCTTGTCGTGCACTGCTATTTATTGTTAAGTTTTCTCAAGAACAATCAACCATACCAGCCAAAGAAGTAAGTCATCATAGACATATCTAGACACCCAAGAAGGTTACTGGTATGGCTGTGTGAGGAGAAGTTTGCTTCCCAACCAGCATGGCCCCCTTGGGTAAATGCCTTTTGCTACAATGTTTTGAAAGAGCCTTCTTCATCACTTGCCACCCAAAAGTGAAGGGGCAGGGCATTTTTTTTTTTTTGACAGAACTCATTAGCAGGTCAATAAAATGTAAAATTGCAACTCATAATCTTTGTGTGAACTCACATTAATTTTTTCAGCTTTCAGCCCCTATATGGATAGATACAAGTATACAGTACTTTATCCTGCCATATTAGAAGACACACAAATGTTAGAATGATTTTCCATTATTGACAAGATAACCATTTGAGAAATGGCAATAATAAAAGAAAACATTTAGTAATATTTAGAAACAAGTTAATTAGTTACAAATTGGTATCAAAAAGTTCCAGGACTAGTTATGTCTAATAAAAAATAACTTGTTTATCTAAGTTTTAACATCGTCTCCTTTGAAATAGTTGGCTTGGGAAGCAATACACCGGGTCCCAGCTTTCCTGGCCTGTAGAAGGTTTTCTGTAAGCAAGTCGAGAATCTTCTGCTATTTGCTCTGGGTTTTGATAATGGTGTTAAAATGGTGACCTCTGAGCCACATTTTCATCTTGGGGAAGAGATGGAAAATCTGGTGAATAGGGTGGGTGTGGATGTGGTATCATGTTGTTTTTGGTGAGAAACTCACAAGGAAGGAGAGTTTGGTAAACAGAATGCATTGTCGTCGTGAAGAATCCAATTCTTTGAACTCCACAGAACTGGTCGCTTTCGCTGAATGTCCTCCCTCAGACACTTCAAAATGCTGCAGTAGAGCTCTCGATTGATGGTCAGGCCCTGGAGGACGAATTGATGGTCAGGCCCTGGGGGATGGATTGATGGTCTGGCCCTGGGGCACAAATTATCGATGCACAATACCACATTTCTGAAGGTGACGCTTGTGACAGGTATTCCCGATTGCTCACCATCTTCCAGGGATGTTCTTCCACTTTTGAAGCATCCATGTCACTTGAAATATTGCGTACGACTCATTACCTTGTTACCGTAAGCTTGCTGAAGCAGGTTCAATTTCTCTGTAGCAGACTTTCCAAGTTTCATGCAAAACTTCAAATTGGCTCTTTGTTCCAACTTCCTGTCCATGACGAAATCACAGACTACAGCACACATGTGATCAGAAAAACACAAATTTCACAACTTCTGAAGCAAAAACAGTGATGTCATTCGACACACTTCCTCATGAATGTCACTGCTATCTCTCACTGCGCATGCAACCATGTGCTGCCATCTGTTGGCATGCTACAAAGCTAATCTGGGAACTTTTTGATACCACCTCGTATCAGCTTTTAAGAAAATTCAGATAATTATTAGGCAGCAGTAACAGAGCTTGAAGAGGTCTAAGACGGAATTAGTTTGGATTTTTTGTTAATTGAAGAATATGAGTTAACCAAAGCCTGAAAACTCTGCTGAAGCCCATCACGTGTGTAATTATGTATGTATGTATGTATATAGTTTGAATTGGAGTACAAATTTTATATATTAAGAAAAAGGAAATAATCAGAATTTTGGATAATTATCTATTTAGCATATTCATCTTGTTTATACATATGTGAGTTAGTTGAAAAAAATCTGGAGTTTTTCAACTGACTCCTATATAGGGGCATGAATTTTATGTTAAGACCTCATAGCTGAGGAATCTCTGAAATGAGATGAAAGAACTAAATAAATAATTATCTAAAATTCTGACTGCCTCCTTTTTCGTAATCTATCTATCTATATATACATATATATCTATATCTATATATATATGTGTATGTATATATATATATATATGTATATATATGCATATGTAACAGCAGAGGAGAGAAAAGGTGGCACGTTGAACAAAAAGAAGAAAATTCACTCCAGCATTATTATATCCCTTTACGCACCTTGCTCATTTGATGAAGCTGATAAAAATATGCACCATACAAAGTACTGGGGTTGATAGAATCACATGAAACACTTGATTGCAGTGACCTAGCATCACCACAGTCCAATGACTGAATCCAGTAAAAGAAAAAAGAAAAAAAAGAAGAAAGTTAAAATGGAGATAAATTTTTTGGAAAATACAAAAGAAAAGATTCTGAGGATTTCCCGAAGAGGAGATTTGGCACTGTCATGGTATTAGCTGTCAGAAGTGAAAGTAGAAAAATTTGACAAGGAACGTTACTGCTGGTTACATTTATTTTTAAACTTAACTTCCAACTTCATTTGTTTTCTATTTTGATAAATTCTCTCTGTTGAAAATTATATTTTTATATCTTAAATAATTTGCAATTTCAGAAAATATATTTTTATATTAAATTTGCGTTTTCTAATTTGATAAATTCTACGGACACAAACGAAGGTGGACAAGTGATAGATAGAGAGATATATATATAGAGAGAGATAGATAGATAGAGAGATAGGCAGACAGACAGACAGACAGACAGATAGATGGCTCCGGCCAGTCAGTAGCCAAAGAATCAACTCAAACCAGCAATAACGTTCCTTGTCAGATTTTTCTACTTTCACTTCTGACAGCTAATACCATGACAGTGCCGGAGATTTTAGGTTAAAGAATATTTGTGGATTTGTATTTGGTTTGCAAGATTCTTGATGTGAAGTCATGTATTGAAAGAGATTTTTTTGTATCCCGGGAGGATCATTATGCCACTAAGAAACACATGCTCTGTGTGTGTGTGTGTGTGTGTGTGTGTGTGTGTGTGTGTGTGTGTGTGTGTGCGTGTGTGTGTGTGTTTGACCCTTCCAAGATCCACTAAAAATATGGTAGTGTCCTGCAATGATAAAAGACTCAACAGGTTGTCCTTAATCCAGCTATTAGAGAACGGGAGTTTCTTCATTTGGTTGGCCGTCATTTTAGCTTTCAGACGATGCGAGCAAACCCCTGATTGGATGGCAGTTCCACCACAGGGTGGTTACTCGTTTACAGTGGAGTGGACTGGAACAACATGAAATGAAGTGTTTAAGAATGCAATATGCCACCTGGTCCGGGAATCGAACCCAGAATCTAGCGACCATGAGTGCAGCACCCTAACCACTAGGCCATGCACCTTCAGGATTAAGATGGAAAAAAAGAAAAAAGGAGAGCAAATTTGGAAATCTAAACTGTTTCCATTGGATTTAGCAAAGGAAAGTAAACTGCAGATGGCAGTTGTGAAGATTTCAATACAGAAATCTGGAATGCAAAGCAGAGCAGATTGAAAACTGGAATTGAAGGACAAAAATATCAGGGATTAAAGAACAAAAAAAACATTTACTTTTTAATCGTTACAAAGAAATAAAATAAAGCAAAACTGAAATTAAAATAACGACTTTGAAGACTGAGAAAAATGAATGTTGTGAAAAATTGAGTTTATTTTGATTCTTTTACTTGTTTCAGTCATTAGACTGCGGCCATGCTGGGGCACCACCTTGAAGAATTTTAGGCAAACAAAGAGTAACTCCGCTACTTGTTTTTTTTCTTTCTAAAGCCTGATACTTTGGTAAGAAGTTTGCTTCTTAACCCCACATGGTTTCAGGTTCAGTCCCACTGCATGACACCTTGGGCCAACCAAAACCTTGTGAGTGGATTTGGTAGATGGAAACTGAAAGAAGCCAATCATACATGTATATGTATGTGTGTGTGTATGTATGAGCATATCTTTGTGTTTGTGCTTGTACTCTACCACTGCTTGATAACAGGTGTTGGTGTGTTTACATCCTTATAACTTAGCAGTTTGGCAAAAGAGAATGATAGAATAAGTACCAGGCTTAAAGAAGAAGAAAATAAGTGATGGAGTTGATTGTGCTCTAGTATGGCTACAGTCAAATGACTGGAATGAGTAAAAGATAAAAGATAAAAGAGCAGCAAGTTAATTGAGGTTAGTAATTAACTAATTAGTGTCATTGTATTTATTGGTGAAGTGAAACTGTTGTCTGTAACAATTGCCAAAATGCTAAATTACCAACACTAAATTCCTGTTATTAAAAGACAATGGTAATTTAAGAATTGGCTGGAGTTCCTTCAACATTCTTTCAGCTGAACAACACTTTCCTTATCCTCAAACACATAAAGAGAAATAGGCTCACACACACATACACACAGAAGCAGACAAAGAGAGAAAGCAAGGAAGAAGCAACAAAGAGTGACGGTGAGAAAGTGTGGTGGGGAGAGAGAGAGAGACATTACAATTCATTAATTGGACACATGTGACACAAAGAGAGAGAGAGAGAGAGAGAGAGAGAGAGAGAGAGAGAGAGAGAGAGAGAGAGAGATAGAGAGAGAGAGAGATAGAGAGAGAGAGAGAGATAGAGAGAGAGAGAGAGAGGGTGGGTGGGTGGCAGGGTGCAAAAGAAACACCAAAATGTTGAATAAGCCATCTTCAAACCACCAG
>NC_068982.1:190831360-190831980 GCF_001194135.2 Octopus bimaculoides | reverse complement strand
GAGAGAGAGAGAGAGAGAGAGAGAGAGAGAGAGAGAGAGAGAGAGAGTGCAAGTTTGTGTCAAACTATTATTTCAATCTTGACAGGTTTTGAGTGGTATTTCAATCGTTTCTTCCAACACTCACATCCATACACTTGTACAGGTGTTTGTGTGTGTGCACGTGCGCGCACGCGTGTGTGAGTTTGAAGTGGTGAACAGATTTTTATACATTTAATGCTTTCGTTATTTTTATCATGAAAGATGAATCCCTAAAAAGGGACGAAAGCGCTAAATAAATAGCTTTAAAAAAAAAAAAAAAATCCGAATCCTCACCACCTACCCCCACCACTTGTGCTTTATTCTACAACACAATATACATTCAAACAACTACGTCGCGACTCGGAGTTGTTTCTCGATGCAATTTTTCAGACAACAATGTCTCTCTCTCTCTCTCTCTCCACATGGCTTGCATACTGACATAACTCTCTTGCGCATGCAAAACAATAAGACCACTATTCAAATAGACTGCGACGGTGTCAAAAGACTCACGTAGAGTCAGGTAAACAAACAGAGCAAAGACCACTTGTTTGTTTATCATAATCCTATATAGCCACCACACGGCCTCTGTATGCGTGTATGTG
>NC_068982.1:190829208-190829816 GCF_001194135.2 Octopus bimaculoides | reverse complement strand
GTGTGGACACATACACACATGAAAAAGGAGAAAGAGAGAGAGAGAGTTCACGCCCGTTTCCTGGTTTTCTAATGGAGGCAGTTAAGCTCTCACAGGGTGTTGATACGTGTGTATGTAATATTTATGTATCTATAGACTGCATTTCAAGTATATATTGTGTACTTTGTGTGTGTGTGTGTGTGTGTGTAACGCTTATTAAGAAGAGAAACAAGAAGGAGGTGGGGTGAGAAGGGCGGTAGTGATGTAAAGAAGCAGAAGAGATGAATGCGTCTGTTGCCGGAGGTTGAATCTGTTGTGTGGAGAGAGAGAGAGAGAGAGAGAGAGAGAGAGAGAGGATTCCATGAAAGGACGTCTGTATAGAACAGAACAGTAACGACGAACAGCACAACACTTTCTACATAATGTTATATATATATACATATATACATACATATATATATACACACACATACATACTTGGCGGGAGGGGGCGGCGGCAGGGGGAATTCTTGAGTGGAACGAGCGGATAGTGGCGTGAACCATTGGCTGCAGAATGGGGAAATATCAGAGACAAGAAAAGAATGATAAATAACCTCTCTCGTTCGACATTATCAAGCTGGATGTTGTTG
>NC_068982.1:190824226-190829144 GCF_001194135.2 Octopus bimaculoides | reverse complement strand
GTGCGACCTTCACAACTTATTTCAAAACCTTAACGTTTTAATCTAATTATATCCTAATGATAAGGATTTTGTCTTTTTTCTTTTTCAAAACTTGTGATTTTAGCGAGACAACCATATGTTATAGCAATGGTTTTTTTTTTTTGCCAATGCTTACGTTCTTGTTTATTAAAATAATTATTATTCCGTCGAGGTTGACCTGGCCTTTCATCCTTTCGGGGTCGATAAAATAAGTACCAGTTGAGTACTGGGTCGATATAATCAACTAATCCACCCCCCCCAAAAAAAAAAATTTCATGCCTTGTGCCTATAACAGAAAGGATCATCACCGTCATCATTGTAATTATTAATCTAAGGTGACAAACTAGCAGAATCGTTAGCACACTGGACCAAATGCATTGTGGCATTTCGTCCGGTTTTACGTTCCGAGTTCAAATTCCGCCGAGGTCGACTTTGCTTTCATTCTTTCGGAGTTGATAAAATAAGTACCAGTGAAACACTGGGGTCGATGGAATGGACTTAACGCCTCCCACTAAATTGCAGGCCTTGTGCCAAAATTTGAAATTATTATCATCATCATTATTGACAGTCGACATATGTAAATGTTTTAACTATGGAACAAAATCGGGAACATATTCTACAAACGCAGTATTATTATTCGCAAAATAAATGGCTCTCAAACATTTTAAGTCGTTACACACACACACGTGTCAGTATTAGAATACACAATTCGGCAGGGGTGGAGCGTGTGCGAATTACTGTACTTTGTTCACTGGAACTGTGGGTTCAAATCTAGCTGTAAGCATTCTTCAGTCATCCTTTCGATATAATAAAAATGATGATGATGATGATGATAATAATAATAATAACCTATATAGATTTTAGCTGGTTGATTGATCTCTCCAGTCACGCATTACATCATGTAGAGAGAGGGAAAGATAATAGACAGACAAACAAATAGATAAAGAGGGAGAGAGAGAGAGATAGAGAGATAGAGAGAGAAAGGGAAGAGAAAAAGAGTTAACATAAGAGGTACAGGGTAAGTGTACATACTAGGCTTGGTGACAGGCAGTGAGTAAATGAACGCAACACACCATACACAATGAGAGACAGAATCATGACGACAGAGGAGAAGGAGAAGGGACAGTGTTTATAGGAGGAGCTATACAAATGAGAAATTCATTTCATTAAAATTTTTTATTTTAAGGTAATTATTTTTCTTTCGGTTACCCGTTTAGAAGCATACTTTTGCCATCTCTAGTATTTAAAAAAATAACAGCGGATTAAAATTTGTCAAAACCTTACCAATGTAGTTCTACAATAAAAAAAAAAATATAATATTGTTTACGGTTTCGTGTAGATTATTTAATTCTTGACATAAAAGATTAAAAATAATAGATAATAACTCTTAAAGTGTATAAAAAAACAGAAGATAGTTTCCAAACGTATTCTCCCCTAAGACTGCACCTTCATTACTACCATTAAGGACTTTACAGTGCCTCGAGAAAGACAAAGATACGATTTCAATATTCTCTATAAACGATCAACACTTACAATTTGGAAAATAACATTAAAATTTCCACAGAGAGCCCTAGTATTTACAGCGCTCGTAGGGGCGGCGAGCTGGCAGAAACGTTAGCACGCCGGGAGAAATGCTTAGCAGTATTTCGTCTGCCGCTACGTTCGGAGTTCAAATTCCGCCGAGGTCGACGTTGCTTTTCATCCTTTCGGAGTCAATAAATTACGTACCAGTTACGCACTGGAGTCGATGTAATCGACTTTATCCCTTTGTCCTAAATTAAGTACCAGTTGCGTACTGGAGTCGATCTAATCGACTGCCCCCCTCCCCCAAAATTGGCGCTTGTTCACTATATATGAGGTATGCACTACATGAGCAATTATTCTAGAAACTGCTGTGAGAGACTTGATGCACAACTTTTTACTCCATCATTTATGATGCCTTTTACTCCGACAACTCCATTGTAACAACTCTAAAATTACGTTTGAATTATAAATTCCACGCTTCAAAGTGATACCACATGTTTTGCCTGTTCAATTCGTCAATCTATCTATCTATCTACCTACCTATCTCTATCGATCTTGTTCAAAACGGGGGCACCAGTTTTCATTAATGTTTCTCTCTCTCTCTTTATCTATCTATCCATAGTAAATGAGAGGGGACGCCATGGAATCCAGGCGATTATCTCACGCAGCATTCCCGTGAACACTAACAGAATATGAGAGAAAATTTCTTCTTCAGTAACAACAATAGTTTCACACAAACTGAAAATCCAGGAAGTTAACTTCAGTCGCAGAGTATAAAATAACAAGCAAAGAATGGAGTTGTTGGAATCCTTTATTCCACAGTTTACAGATGTCTCAACAATGTCTAAGCTGGTTAAATAGAAGAGAAATCAATGATTATGGAACATTGATTATGTAATGAAAGACTCGTCACCTAGTCACAATCCTGGTGAGTAACAAGGAAATACAAGTACCAATTGGGTGGGTGAACGAATGAATGAACCCCTCCATCCTCGGGTTCGAATATGCATGAGGCATATCCGAACCCGTAAGAAAGCTATTCACTGTATATTGTGATGGAGAACATTTTTCGCCGTAGAGAAGTAGGTGTAAAATAGACTGAGTCAGCATTCCCTAACCAAACTTGTAAACGCATGCATTTCGAAGTGGTTATCTCCTCTTCAGCACCAGAAACTGGATAAGGTAGACGCTACGAGCTGACACAAGAAACACCCATCTTACGATATTTCCGTCATAGTTCAATGACTGGTTGCGCTATTCAGCGGCTCGACGTAAATAAAATAGAGGGTGACAGCGCTAAGAAGTGATGTGTACGATATCTGTTACCAGTTACACACACACACACACACACCTCCTTCCCTCACAGTAACGAAGGCCTTGCGAAGGATCATAGCTGCTCAACTAAAGGATATTCATTCCCACCACTAATGCATAGATGTGGACTAAATTCTCGAGAAATGTGCATTTAATAACATCATAATCTCTTTTGTTTGTTTTGAAGCTGGTTTTTATGCAATAAATTATCATTATAGGCACAGGCGTGGCTGATGGTAAAAAGCTTGCTTCCCAACCACATGGTTCCGGGTTCAGTCCAGCTGTGTGGCACCTTAGGCAAGATTTTTGTTGTACTGTAACCTCGGACCGATCAAAGCCTTGTGGGTCGAGTTGGTAGATAGAAACTGAAAGAAGCTCGGCGTATGTGTGTGTGCGCGTTTTCCCCCGCCACCGCTTCACAACCAGTGTTGGTGTGTTTACATCCCGGCAAAAGATATCGATAGAAGACGTACCAGGCTTTAAAAGAATAACTAATAGTGTCGATTCATTCGGCTAAAAATTCCTCAAGGCGGTGCCCCAGTACGACCGCAGACTAATGATTGATACGAAAATTCATAACGAATTCGTTAGCGCATCGGAGAAAATGCTTAGTGGCATTTCTTCTGGCTCTCGACGTTCTGAGTTCAACTTCATCTTTCATCCCTCCTGGGTCGATAAAATAGATTGCTGATCAAGAATTAGAATCGGTGTAATCAACTAACGATATTTCCCTAGAATTAGCATTGTGTCAAGCTGGCAGAATTGTAAGCGCGTCGGACAAAATGCTTAGCGATATTTCTTCCGGCTCTTTAACGTTCCGTGTTTAAATTCCGCCGAAGTCGACCTTGGGGTCGATAAAGTAGAAATGTAGGAATCGACTAAACTCTTTCTCTCGATAATTTCAAGCCTTTTTAGCCTGTAGTAGAAAATTTTGCTATCAGTATTATCATTTTCGCACGATTACGACCAAATCTGCAAAAACAAGAAAGCGCCGGACAAAATGAATAGCAGAATTTAGTTTCGAGTTCGAAATGTATTTCCCTTCGTTAGTGACAGAGTGAATCATATATATATATATATATATATACCAGTGATATACTGGTGACTCTAGTCGGTGAACAATGCACTTCTATAGCAAATTCACTTTACAACTAAACAATAACCTTCCACACATTTGTTGGCCGGAAGGTGGGCGGTTAAAGAAAACCACGAACCTTTCTCTCTGTGCATGCCGTCTCCCTTAACCGTCTCTTCGTCTCTACGCGAGGCGATAGGGAAAGCTGGTTTCTTTTTTGTGAAGACAAAAGGATCGGATGGAAGTGTATGTGTCATCTTTGCGGACAGGTTGACCTCCACTGGGTAGAAAATGCAAGTAACATTCTTCATCAAGCTAGTGACCAATCAAATGAGCCACCTATCAGCATCATCATCATAATCACCACCATCGTTATAAGTACTATAATCACTATCACATTCACTTTTATCATTGCTTTTGTTGTTGCTGTTGAGGTCTATCGGACTTTGCAGAAACAAATGTTAGGGAGAGAAAAGGAAAAATATGGCGCACACCCTCTTCTCTCCCTCCTCGAAATAAAAAGAAAAAAACCTCCAAAACAAATGAAATTCCAGAGTAGAATAAGATAAACTCACAAGTGTGTGTGTGTGTGTGTGTATACAGGAGTGGGTGTGTGGTATGAAGCTTGCTTCTCAACAACATGGTTCCGGGTTCATTTCCACTTCTTGGCACTTTGGGCCAGTGTCTTCTACTAAAGTGTCCGGTCGACCAAAGCCTTGTAAGTGAATTTTGGTAGACGGAAACTGAAAGAAGCCCGTCGTATATGTATGTGTGTACCTTTGTGTCTGTTTTTGTCTCTCAACACCGCATGACACCGATATTGGTATCCTTAAGTCCTCGTAACTAGCGGTTCGACAAAAGAGATGGGTAGAATAATTACCAGGCTTAAAGAAAAAAGTACTAGGGTGGTTTCGTTTCCACAAAAATTCCTGAAGGTGGAGCCACCGCATGGCTGAAATCTAATGACTGAAACAAGATTATATATAT
>NC_068982.1:190821995-190823955 GCF_001194135.2 Octopus bimaculoides | reverse complement strand
TATATATATATATATATATATATATATATATATATATATACATATATTTAGATATATATATTATGAATATATTATAACCAATAACTGAACTATATATATATATATACTGACACACACACACACACATAATTACCCCCGCAAAAAATATACGTGCGCGCACGCGCGCACACAACTCTTTAGACGCCCATAATTACACATACCCCTACATAACGAGGTGTACACATACATGAATATAAACGCCTAGAAACACACACACACACACATGTAGACACGCAGAGAGACAGACCTTTGAAGGAAAAAGGAACCCCATCGCACGAGAAATATCTACGTCAAAGGAGGGTAGCTGAGCGGGGTAGGTGGCACCTTATATGGGGTGGACGGGTGGCGACTAACACTGACTGGATTATTTTACTACAGGGATGTGTGTACGAGAAAGCGCGCGCGCGCCCCTGTGGAGTGAGAGAGAGAGAGAGAGAGAGAGAGAGAAACAGAGGCGAGAGAAGGTAGTAGCAGAGACGAGTGGTGGGGAGAGAGAGAAAGAAGAGGAGGAAATAGAGATAGAAACGAAGAAAGTGGGAGACGAAAATAGTATATCAATTATTATCATTATTGTTATAATTAGGCGATCCTTCGATATTGGTCTACAGAGTGTCGAGACAACGTCATTCACCCTCTTCATCAGCCTAGTCTCTTTATCTTTGTCGTGAGGGAAGGTTGTGTGGATGAATTACGGTGTCTACTAATACCGAAGGAATGCTTATTATTATTATTTTGATTGTAGAGACTGAAAAAAAAACGGTATTTTGGTTGGGCTGGTGCCTCGTTTTTGGTACCAAAGCAACGTCTGTGAATTCCTCTCTCTCTCGGCCCTCCTGTTATAGATGTATGGGTGGTGGTGGGGAACCAAAAAGAAAACAAATAAGATGGGATCTGCTGTATATTAAGCGGGGTGAGAAGCGTTGATCAGGGGACGCGAACGGGCGCGATCACCCTCAAGAACAACAGCAAAGTGTACTAAAATGAGTCGACAATAACCGTTGATGGGAGGCAAATCATAGGAAAGAAAAAAGAATTGTTAGGAATAAACTATATATATATATATATATATATATATATATATATACACATACACAAAAAAAGTTGTGCTGGAAGTAAACACAAAAATATACATTATCATACACCTAAGGAACACATTTAGATATACATACACACACACGTTATTATTATTATTATGTGTGTGTGTGTATCCAGACACACATGTAAATACAGCGTAGTACTTGTAACAGCTAAGCATAACTCTATCTGATACACTTGTTTCCTTTCAGCACAAGACTTGTGTTGGTTTTCTTAGAAAAAGACAGTAGCCATTTTGAGAGAGAGAGAGGGAGGAGGAACGAGAGAGAGAGAGAGAGAGGGAGAGAGGTGGAGGAGACAGGTTGAAAGTGAATTGTAAGAGGACAGAAGATAGTGGGAGGGGTAGCTCTAGATTATTGTATGTTAACGTGCTTAGCCAAGAAGAAAAATCAGTGAGGATACATTAAAATTAAATGACACACACA
Organism: Octopus bimaculoides; assembly: GCF_001194135.2. Lineage (NCBI taxonomy): Eukaryota > Metazoa > Mollusca > Cephalopoda > Octopoda > Octopodidae > Octopus > Octopus bimaculoides. The sequence continues at coordinate 190,822,396 of NC_068982.1, read as the reverse complement.
CTCACACACTTATTAAGTGGTAGCTTTTAAAAATGTTCGCGAGAAGCGGAAAGGGAATTTCTCAATGGTTGTTTCCAATTCGGACTTGCTTGTTTGCTTCATGCTCTTACTTGATGGGGCTGGGTTCATGCGAAGTTAATGGGTCCCAGAGAACGTCGAGCCGACCAGGTCCACCAGGCACAAGGACAATTATTTTAAGCGGTGGGAGAGGGGTTGTCTATACCATCAACCTCAGTTCTTGACTGGTGGCACTTTAATTTTATCGACCCCCGAAACGATCAAAGTAAAGAAGACTTCAGTAGGATTTGAACTCGGGATGTAAACAGCCGGAACAAATATCGCAAGCCCCCCCTCCTCCCCCGATGCTTTAACGATTCTGTCAATTTACAACCATACAATAT
>NC_068982.1:190817099-190821232 GCF_001194135.2 Octopus bimaculoides | reverse complement strand
GTTTAAAGTCAATCTTAAATGATCGATCGTTGATAAGGTTGGTGTGGGCCTCCAATTTTACAGCCGAGTTTCTAAGCGAGACATTACATCAATCAATCGATTAACGATTGTCTCTTTTAATTGCGGTGGAAACGGCCAGGTTACCGAATTTGGTAATTCTTGGAATAATAAAAATATCAAAAGTTATCTCGCCCTGCCTCCCTCCCTTTCGGGTAGTTCCTGGAGGAATAAACACAATTGTAGCTAACGGAATTTTTACCAAGAGATCTTACATAGTTGCTAGACCCGCTACGTTACGTTCTGAGTTCAAATTCCGCCGAGGTCAACTTTGCCTTTCATCCTTTCGGGGTCGATAAATTGAGTACCAGGTACGTACTGGGGTAGATCTAATCGACTTACTCCCCTCCCAAATAGTTGCAGGCCTTGTGCCTAAGCGGAAAGGATTATTATTATTATTTTAAGGTGGCGAGCTGGCAGAATGGTTAGCACGTCGGGCAAAATGCTTAGCGGCATTTCTTCTGTCTTTACGTTCTGAGCTCAAATTCCGCTGGGGTCGATAAAATAATCGATCCCGAAAGAATGGAAGGCAAAGTCAACCTCAGCGGAATTTGAACTTAGAACGTAACGACAGACGAAATGCATTTTGCCCGGCGCGGTAACGGTTCCGCCAGCTCGCCGCCGTAATATCAATTCAATATTAACATCTTAAAAAAAAAAAAAATCAACATTAAACAAAAAAGGCCAGCAAAAACAATAAGAATATCGAAGCCTAAACCAATCCCCCATCCGGATTTTAAAATGCCGGATTCGACCACCGCCACCCGCTTCCACAGAGTATATAAATTAAATTTGCAAAAAACTACGTCCTTATTTCACTACACAGGACAAAAGGATAGGCAACGAGGGATCTTAAAAAGGGTCGCTCGATATGCTAGAAACAACAACCCAGTAGATCTGAAATAATATCTTACCATCTTAAGTAGGGCCGGCTCAAGGTACCGGCAGCTCGGGCAGTCGCCTGGGGCGCCAAAGAGGGCGTGACAAAGACAAGTAAATTTCCACAACTATCAACTTGTACACGCCGAAGTACACCTCGACCCCGGGGCGCCAGGAATCCTAGAGACGGCCCTGATCTTAAGAGGGACACACATCAGGTATGTGTCCCTACATCAGTGGTACTCAACATTTTTTTTTTTTGCCTATATTCCTATATTACATGTGTGAACCCTCATAGACATTAAATGTTTCAAAACCCTTATTACATTTTTTGCAGAAGTAGAACCAATTTATTGCAGATAAACTAAACCCCCCAAATCTTATATCTACCGGCAAGGGTCATATGGGCCCCTGATTGAGAACGACTGCTCAAGATATACATTGCTTGAATAAAAGCTGGTATCGTGGACGGTGACGGCCGAAACGCGTTTGCTCATTAAGTCTGTTCGACCACGGTTCCCCTGTAGCAAAACAACAACAACAACACAGCTTTTAAGTAAACGTCAGACTGAATGGAAAACTAATTAATGACGTTAAGATTTGATTAATAAATATGCATGCGAGATTCTGTTAGATACGTGTTCAGAGAGCGAATCAGACGGCGAGTTGTCCTCGACTCTTTACTTGATGATTGGCTTAGTGAAATACAAGACTGATTGTGTTTGTATATAGATATATATATATATATATATATGTGTGTTTGTGTGTTTCATAACAACAACAACAATACGACCATTATTATATGAAGGAGTTAATGTTTATACTCATTAAAATACGAGCATGTCCTGAGCAATTAAATTGTTCCTCTTTTTTGACACTGACATGCTTAAAGTGCACATTCCCTCCAAGCACATATTCTGCTGCTGACGTAATTAGAAGGCAGCTGAAGGTGAGAGAGTGCAGTGTTGTTGTTGTTGTTATCAATTAATTAATTTATTGGCGGCGAGCTGGACACAACCGTTAGCAGGCCGAGGAAAACGTTTTGCTGGCATTTCGTCCGTCTTTGCGTTCTGAGTTCGAATTCTGCCCATGTCGCCATTGCTTTTCCTCGTTGCTGTCGATGAAATCGACTTCCTCTTACCCTCAAAAACTGAAATCATTATTGTAATTATTGTTAGGAAGATGGCGAGCTGACAGAATCGTAAACGCGCCGGATAAAAAGCTTAGCGGCATTTTTACTGACTTTACGTTCTGAGTGCAAATGTCACTGGGGTTAACTTTGCCTTTCGGGCTCGGTTGGGATGGATGTAATCGACTTACCTCCCTTTCCTGAAATTGCTGGCCTTATGCCAAAATGTGAAACCACTATTATTATTATTATTATTATTATTATTGGTAGTACGCTTTCCTGGACGAGATATCAGGAATGGTTGACGATGTCAATGAAACCTTATTTGATAAACAGAATCTTTCTTCAAATTGGGTTTATCCATCGACGACAGGACAGATCGCCCTGCTAATGTCCATGGCTGAGGTGTAGTAGTTAAATCCCTGGTGAAAACTGGTTGAGTAGACCCATGAACAAAGGCAAACAAGTCGTGACCATCCTTTCTTTCTCTTAGACAATATAAATCTACAACAGCGACATCATCCAATGTTTCCCTATTTTCAAGATAGAAAGATACACGCTTGTGTGACGTCACACAAAAAGGAGACCAAAATGGACCCTTCGCAACATGAACAAATGTCCCCCATTTACGACAACAGATGGCTTTTAAACCACATGTTAATTTCTACTTCCTCCCACACTGCATCAAAATAAACCACGTGGTTTATCATAGTACATGACGTCACACATCCTGCAAAGTAATCGACTTCAAGAGAACGAAACAGTTTCTCCATAGTATTTATTGGTGGACTCTCTCCTTATGTTACACATTTACAGCCAGGCAGACTGAGGCGTACCATATTTCTGTTGAGATGCTCTGTGTTTCTTTCAATTACTTTAAATGTAACAAAGAATTTAGTAAAATAACTTATTAATCATTAATCTAGTGCTAGGAACATAAATTGTGACGAAGGTTTGGTGGAAGATTTCAATTTAAGAACTTTTGTAAACAAGACATTTGTAGTACAGAGCCAGAACCGGTTTCAACCGGGTTGGTAACGAAAGGGTTGAAATCTGTGTCAACGCCTCCCGTCAATACAAATGTGTGAACCGAGAGTTTAATTGTTCCATCTCTTACCACCACAGCCCAGTTTTAACGCCCATACACATAATACCAGGATAAAAGAATTTAGTTCCGGGCTACGAGTTTGACGCATCGCATGGTTTCTAACAGCATCATCCAATCACAAGCGAATATCACGAGCATAGTTGGTGCCTCGGGTGGCACTTTTGGGTCTGCTTATGTGTTTTTTGTGGGGTCCGCGGGCGACAAACGGAAGAGCCGCCCCGGGCGGCACACAAACACGAGCTGCGCTAGTGAGTTGGTGCGAGCGAGCGCTTTACTTGTTATTCTTTCCAGTCTTTGGGCTGCGGCCATGCTGGGGCACCGCCTAGAAGAATTTTAGTCGAACAAATTGAACCCCCAGTACTTATGTTTTAAACTTTGTACTTATTCTGTCAGACTCGAGTCAAACTGCTACGTTACGGGACGTAAACACACCAACACCAGTTGTCAATTGGTCGTGGGGGACAAACACGGAGACACGCACACACGACAGGCTTCTTTTAGTTTCCGTCTACCAACTTCACTCACATGGCTTTGGTTGGCTCAGTAAAAGGTTATAGTGAAAGACACTAGCTTAATTTGCCACGCAGGAGGACTGAACCCTAGACCACGTGGTAGGGAAACAAAGTTCTCACCACTCAGCCACGCCTGCGCCTCACTTTTGTTCGTTTACTACTTCGTCAATTTAGCAAGTCTATTATTATTGCTGATGTAATTGTAGCTGGCAGTTTATCATAATGTTACATTTAATCAATATTTTTAATGTTTATATAAGTAGCTTGCTTCCCAACCACATGGTTCCGTGTTCAGTCCCACTGCATGGCACCTTGGGCAAGTGTCTTCTACTGTAGCCTCGGTCCGACCAAAGCCTTGTGAGTGGATTTGGTAGATGGAAACTGAAAGAAGCCCGTATTTATACATATATATATATATATATATATATATATATATATATATATATAT